>NC_134835.1:757070-1053209 GCF_004210375.1 Tachypleus tridentatus
ATTTCATTGTTCATCACAAACTCCTAAGCTACCACTTCCACATCATGCACATGAAAAGGGATGCACTAAAAGTCGGAACAGGAATTCGATACAAGGTATTGGCTGGTTGTTTGGCAATTTATGTCGCAAAGCAACTAAGGTATTTACGCCAAACAACCGGTAATTAAAGTAAAATTATTAAAATTCGTAAAAGGAATCATGTTAAAACAAAACAAAGTTCAATTTTTGAATTAAAACCTAAATAGCATTAAAAAATGTCAATGGCCTAAAAAACTAAAAACATTTGTAAAGTGGACAGTGTCACCATCGACATGTCCAGCGTTAGGGATAAACCTGTGAACAAAACATGTCTAAAATGGTGTCGTCGTTACGAATCTCGACAAATCTATGTGGGATCTGCCATGGGTTGTTGTGGTTCAATGGCTGTACTCAGAATCTCTAATTTCGAACCATCCGTATAAAGGGGAAATGGAAGGATGGTTCGAAAGTTCTTCAGCAAATAAAGATGATACTTCTAATTGGGAGCGTCTGCTTTCTTCACAGATGACTCGGGGATAGTAATAAGTCATGGTGGAATGAGCTGAAAAATGGATACAGCAATGCCATCTAAAAAAAAGACCAATTTATCTAACTGCACCTGGATATATAGGCCAAAAGAACAACGGCAGATCTTCTGTTCTAAAAAAGCATGACCCACTGAGGAAGGAAAACACAACCTCATGTGGGATAATGTTTGAACTTTTGAAACATACAGTAAGACCTGTTGCAAAATGCAGAGAATGTGGAGGTTACGAATCTTGAGACTCTATGTACAAACTGTGGACTAGGGGGAGGTGCCTAAAGCCCCTGCAGTAGAACCGAACTCCCTGAGGATCAAAGATAAGCCACAAGAACTTTGCCTCAGGAAGTACAGAATTCACTAATACGGGTTCACGATCACGGTGAATACCCCGTTGATGGCAAAAGCGCATTCAAACTATTTTATAAGTAAAAGTGTTAATACCCACACCAGCCGTTTTGAGATACATTTTCACTTCAAGTGGATTTCTCGTCATCAAGAATATACTAAACAGTATGGTGAAAAGGAAGGAGTGGAACTCTCCCACGAAAACATAGAATACGATCCAGGCAAAAGCTTAGTAACAAAATTTTGTCTCAACTGTGTCTGGGGTCGTTGGGGTAGATCTGACAACAAATCACAACTGACCTGCCTAACTTTTGATAAATAATATGATTCGTTAATGAAGGATAATATCAAAACTGTAACAGATATTACTTTAATTGATGAAGATATAACAATTCTTCATTGGAAACATAAACATGAATATGTGCCTCAGAAAGATTAAACTATCGCCACATCCTCGTTTGAAATTGTGTGATACATTAGAGAAGTTTGATTTGTCTGTTTTGTGTTATGGTACAAACGGAATTGTTTACATTTCAGATGGCTTTAACGATCCACCTCCAAGTGATTATCTTGGAGAGTTTACAGACGAGTTGGATGGACACTATATAACACTGTAAGTCAGCGGTGGTCCAAAACTATGGTTATTTGCGCAACGACGAAAAGTTTGTTGTAAGATCAGAGGATTTAATTTTATCGACAGTGAAAAATTAAACTTTTCATCAATGAAATTTATAATAACTAATATATTCCATTCAATGACTAACCATAAGATTTACAGAAATTTAAGTATCACTAACAACAAAGAAGAATTAACGTCCACTTTTTACCAAACGACACATCCAGTCAAACTTTAACACCCTTCTCTATAAATACTGATTTATTTTTGAACCTATGGAACTTACTCCTTACCGTGGTCTATAGACCGAAAAAGTGCATGTGCGGGGTCTAAAGGGTAGTTTCTAAGTGTGATCAAACATTATTTAAATAAGGTAAGCCATATTACAATACTTTGACATTAGAGTTCGAGATGCATTGCATTTACTACACCTTTTTACATGTCCAGTGTCAAATCAAATGATAAATCATAGTTTGTAAGTAGAGTTTTAACTTGTCATTGTGAAGTAATTTATGATATTTCTGTAAATACTGATTGATTTTAAGGTGAATTTCAACCTTTATACACATAAATAATGCAAAACATTCCTATCATTCAATTTGTCGACGGCTTGCAACTACATTTTCATAACTATTTACAGTCTGATTTTTTCATCATTGACGATTTTATGAATAAAAGTGAATAACATAAACGAGTGTCTCAACTTCTTACACGTGAAAGTCACCATTTGAACTGATCAGTGGTTTATATTGTACAGAATCCAGTTCATCAGAAAGGATAGAGAAATGTGTAATTTTACTTTAAATTCTCAATATATTTTTGTTAAAAATGTCAGAGACAAATCCCAGTTAAGTGTTTTACCAAGACAAATGTTTCCATCACATATCAAATATTTTGAAAAAGTTTATCAAGACACAACGAGACAACCATCTGGTTACGTACTCATTGATTAGAAACCAGAAACAGATCTGTCTCAGGACCGGACTTTACCAAAAGATAAATTTATAGTGTAAATACCAATGTAATTTGATAACATTGTTTAACTGAATATATACTAATTTATTGAAATGATAGCAATTGCAGTAGAAGTAGAATGTTTTTATCTAAAGATTAAGCTACACATAAATAACTTACACTCAAATGTTTAATCACTAGATGTATAAACGTGTTTTGTTTAAACAATCGCTTTCAAGTAAACATCTTTCAACTGGGTGACGTGTCACATTCATAACATTACATGAAAATCTGGTAATGTCGACTGTCCATATCTGTGGAATATGGCGAAACTATTGAGAATTACACCAAAAGTTGCTCCGTGGATTAAAGAATTAAATGAATAATTGCCAGAGTTAAAACTGACTTTGTCTTGAGTATTTGTGAGTGTGTTTTAAATGTTTTAAAGGGAAGTGTTTCAATGACGAACATACAAAACCAGAAACTTAAATGATAAAGATCATTATCGAGAGAGTTGGTTGACAAAGAAACATAAGTTAAACAGAAAAGAAACTTACTGATACAAAAAGGAGGGTTTTTACCATTACTCGTAGGACTATTACTTTCATTATTTGGTGGTTTGACAAAACGGAGTATTGGTAAAGTTGCTGCAATATAAAAAATATGGCAAAAATACTGGTTCTGATTCCTGAAGAACTGGTACATTCTTTTTATAAATCCAGGTTTATGAAAGGCCAGTACTCAAATTATTAAACTCTGTAGATGATCATATGAAGTTAGTCATACAAAATGATACATTACAAGCAGGTGGTAAAGCAACTGTAACAACGTCATCAGACGTCATCACAAGTCATGGAGCCAATTATAATTAAAGTGGAATCACCGACTCGTTACAATTTAGAGATCGTCGAGAGTATTTCTTAGAAACGTAAAATGAAAACTGAAATTATATTAAACTTGATATGTTCCAGTGGGGATTTAACGTGAAATAAATGATCGTGTAGAATTAATGATTACAGGAAAAATATATTCCAGAAATAAATACGATCGACCTCATCAACGACATGCTAGATAAACAAAAGAATTTAAACTCTTCAGCATATTTTTCAAGAAGTTGTTGAATATGTAAAAGAATGGAAGTATATGAACACATAATACACTTGTTAAAAGACTAAAACGAACTGTATCTAAATTGAATTACTTTAAATAAAGTATTATTCATTCATTTGTATCTTGTCATCCATTAAAATCTTAGTAATATCTTAAATCATATAATAATAAAAAAAGTAGATGACGTGGAAAATAATGTTTAATAAAACCCTCCAGTCTATCTATTATAACCCTAAACATCCTGCTAGTTTTAGCAGAGTACAGCCTCTATTCAGGTCTGTACAAATGTTAGGTAAAGCCCGATTAAGTCAACAAGACGCATATAATTTACACAAAGCAGTAAAATATCAGTTTTCGAGAAACTGAGTTATCATTTTAGGATTTTGGTGGATTTAGGCCAATATAACAATCACTTTGAGTGTTTACTCACGTGTATCAACATTTTTTCTAGATACACTTGGGTTGTTCCTTTCAAGGATAGAAAAGGTGAAATACTTGTAAAATCTTTCAAACAAATTTCAAAGCAAGGTTATGAACTTTGTAAACTTCAACATGGTGCCGGTACAGAGTTTGTTAATCGTGTCTTGCAATGACGTCTCAAGAAATGACACATTCACTTCTTTACTACACATAACGAAACAAAAGGGTCTATAATAGTATAGTTTAATCATACTCTTAAAACTAGAATGCAGCGCTACTTTACTCATCGTGGAACTTATAAATATATCACTATGCTGAAACACCTTATCAGAGTCTGTAATTAGTCGTATCATTGTAACATTAAAGTGAGACCAATAGATGTTAATCATTTTAATCAGTCTGAGGTGTATAAAACACTTTACAAACTACTCACTAAAGTAAACCTTCACAAAGTAGGCAATCAAGTACGTGTTAGTAAAGTGAAACATAAATTAAAAAAAAATTATATACCTTGATGGACAGATGAAATATTTACAATATACAGAATAGAGAGAAATCCATCAGTGTATCAACTGGTATTTATTTTAAAAAATAGTAATCAGTGAGTCGTTCATTTATTATATTTAGTGGTAGGATAAATACTGGTTATATTATAATAACTGTCTCATTCAAATAATATGTATGGTTTGTGAAACATTGAAAGAAATTATGTATTTATTACTTCCAATGTTACGAGTTGTCCAAATTGTAAGACGGATGATATTGATATCTTTTTACATATTTAAACCTTCAAAATGTTAAGATTGTGTATCTAACTTTCCGTGTTATGATTACGCGACAAATGTATGAGTTCTAGATTGAAAGTTAGTGTAATAGAAGTAATAATTTACTTGAATTGTAAACAATACTGGATTCATAATATGTGAAAGAAAAGGTATGTATTATCTTTTTTCATGAGAAACTTGAGAGATACTGAAATAGACGTTGTATGTTGTTTGTCTATGTTATATAAACGATCAAAATACTTCTTTTTGATGTATTCATTCCCTGTCTGCATGTTTCTAATACACTTGTTTTATTTACACCTTTATAAGAGTAAACATTGAAATATTCCTGATGAGTGACATTTTACAATTCTTGCTTTGTATATTGAAGATCAGTTTCAAACTGTAAATAAGGTGCACGGCTGATTTATTTTCATATGTTTTGTATAATTTTCTAAATAAAGAAAATTTTAATTATTAGTGTAAAGTGAATATTGATTCGCGTCTATTATTATAAAATCATTATATTAACCAATATTTTTGTTGCAAACACTGAATTGTTAGCAGAACTTCAATTACTTGGTCCTTGGACTAACTATGTAGTATTGTTCAATCTAGACCTGATTTCTAATTCCATTCAAAAATGTTAAATAATGTTTTGAAAATTTATTATATCACTCAAAATCTTAAAACTTGGTTGATAACTAAAAGTTTTAATTAAATATCATCCTTTAAGGACAGGAAATTTAATCAACTGATTATAAGCTTCCTTTTTATGACAATTTAACTAACAATCAAATTAGTAATTAATTATGTTTTTGTTGAAACATGTGTTTATGCTTCATGACTGCTTAAAAGATATTTTCTACTTTGTGGTAAGATGACTTAATCAGCATTCATTGTCCTTTTTAGGGTGATTTAATGAATTAGTTTTAAAGAGGCTTTTAAGGATGATCTAATAAATTTATTATTGGCGTGATGGGACATGACCACTCAGAAATATGTTTTCTACTTTGTGATGTAATCGTTCATTATGGCCGCCTGTTGAGTATGGAAGTATAATCTCGGCCCTACATAAGTTAGTTGCGCCCTATGGTGACACTCGTTGAACTGTATTCTCAAGACAGCTGGTATGGGTATTAAAACTTTATTAAAATGAAATACAGAACAACGTTTCAAACTTATTTATTTTAATTACAGTTTTTCAATATCCCTAGCAGCCATCTTGAGAATAAATTTTAAATTCAAGTGAGTATTTCATCATTACGAATTACTTGAACTATGACATAATGATCGCCTGTCATGGCGACCTAGCAACGGGTCACTTGTGGCAATTTTTAAAACTATGACCTACTCATCTTTGATAACATTATCCCCTCTCGTTCCCCCTGAGGCAGTCGGTCAGTCCCGGGAGGCGGTATCCTTTCGCCATGATAATTCCGGACTAACTACTCTCACTCTGACTCCTACAGTTTTTATGATACAATAATTTACATTGTGTCATCTAATAACTTATCCTGTAACCTATGGAAGCCAACATTTATAAATTAATGATATTGAATAATGATAATACTCATATACTTTACAACTATTACCTTGAGGGAAAGGTTACAATGCTCTTTCTTTCCAGGCAATCCTTGAAATGTGATGTCATGTTTGTCTGCTCATGGTGGTGGACTTGACAAATAGGAGCTCCGTCATCTGCTATATAAGGAAATTTATGGTAACTTATTCTGTTTTTATTGATTCCAGAATATAATAAGAAGTAACTATGTATCGTTGAATTGCTTACTTCGTGGAAATTAACTCTTTATCAATCTACAAATGCCACTAAGTAGATCAGAGGTCACCCAAGTAGTATCTCGTTGAAGTAGTTCTCTCTCCTTATATGTCAGACTAATATGTGATAGTCACGATTCTGTAATATTTGTAATATGTCGTATTTTCTGTATTCATCTTAATAGGATGGTAAATAAATTGTTTACTTTGATCGCAATATTTTTGTTTGTTTTATATTTCTAGAATCAGCAAGACCTTGACAAGCAGGTGGTACATAAGAAGTTACTAGCTGTTTCCTTAGTTATTCTTTCTTTTATGGCCCAGCATGACCAAATGGTTGAGGCACTTGACTCACAAACCGAGGGTCGCTGGTTCGAATCATAGTCACACCAAACATGCTCACCCTTTCAGCCGTGGGAGCGTTATAATGTTACGGTCAATCCCATTATTCGTTGGTAAAAGAGTAGCCCAAGAGTTGGCAGTGAATGGTGATGACTAGCTTACACTGCTAAATTAGGAACGACTAGTGCAGATAGCCTTCGTGTAGCTTTATACAAAATCCAAAATAAACAAATATTTATTTTATAGATAGATTCTATAACAGATGTACACGTTTTGTTGTGAATTGTGTGACCTCACTTACGATTTTCATGTAAGAATGACATCCCAACGTATTTATCACGTGTATAATGAGTTAACGTTAAGGTACTCTTACCTTCACATAATTTATAAAACTGTGAGGCTCGTCATTTTTTATTTCCGTAACATAAATGTTTTATATTACCGGTTTTATTCTCCAGAGCAGCTACATTCCATTGTTGATTGTAACAGATGTACTGTCATGCATTTATTGTAATACCTACATCTGTTTCATTTTGATGTACGTGATGTATATTGGATGTCCTGTCTATTCTTTAAATTTGTAGAAGATACTCGAGAGCAAGAATCAATAACATGTGGTTTATGTGTTTTCGAATATTGTTGAACGTTCGAGAATTTCGTGTGATTGTTTTATAAAAGAGATGCACTAAGATACAATTATTACTATTTGCCAGCTAGTAATTACATTATAAGCCTCAGAAGCTATACTTGTTATTAACGCTTATTAACAGGAAAACTACAGAATTTGAGCAAGAACATTTATATATTTCGAACATTATGAACCGTTCAACTTCAGAGAATTAACTTCGGGCATTAGTATTTCAACGAAGACATTAAATATACTAGTCAGTAAAAAACCGGCTTATAAGCGGTGTGCGGCTAGCCAATAAAGACAGCTTAAATAAGGTGCAACGACATCAATTCAGAATTAATTTACTCGTCGTAGATCCGGACCGTCGATAAAATATTCAGTTTTAGACCAGATAGAAGACTAAGTATAGTTTGTAAAATTCTTGTGTATAAACCAATATTTCTAATAACTATTTGTAATAATTGTTGTTATAAATTGTACTGTTGTTTGTATATTAAAATATAATTGCGTTAAAAAAGAAAATTGTGTGTAAAAATGATAACATGAATGAAGAGATAAGATAAATAGTAAAGATTTTGTTTTAACAAAAATAATATATCTTAGCGGACACATAAATTGATACCTTACCAGTTATTACTTTGAGGTAGAATTCCAAAATTAAAACGAAAGTATCTGGACTTTCGCTTTGTGCATTGTTTATAAGTTTTCTGTATTCACACATACAGTGACAGATCGGCCAGCATTTGATTCTACCTATTATATACCATAGTGTCGTACTGACCCAAAAAGTTGGTGACGTATATGACCATTCTTTCTTCTCGGAAAAGCGAAATATTATTTTATAACATAAGTCTGCAAATACTTAACCTGAGAATCTCCTATATCACAATTTAACCTAAGAAATTAAATGTGAAATAAAATTTGAAAAGGTAATTGAAAATGAAATAAACTAAGACGATATTTACTAACTATATTTATACGAATTATGTAGTACGTAACCAAAATCAAAGAGTTGTTTATAAAAGATTTCAGACCAATTATTAGAAACTTACTACTAATAACGAACTCAAAATTGTAGTTTATATAAAAGTAAAACTTAAAAATTAAGAAAAGCTATTTTAAGTTTATGTAAGCTAAATGTTTGACAATTACACCTCAGAAGAAAAGTAGATTTTGTAATACTTAGCCTACATTTATAAATATTATTTAAACCTATAAATGGAAGCGTGTATCAAAATGGTAGAAAAACAATGAACAATAGCAACATAAGGTGAACGAATATACTTTCGATTGTTAAACGATATCAAAGTGAGTCAGTTAGTTTTAATACTAACCTTTTCATACCTTTATTTGACCTAAGGTATTTGTGACCTTTTCTGTTTTTTGAATCGTTCTGAGAAAATTACCTTAAAGCCCTCACAGCCATAAGTCATTTTAACACAATGTTATTACACATTTTTTCAAATCGCACTTTTAGAGATACGTTAACCTTCGAAGGTGCTTCTTGAACAAAAATAAAACATTTAATTGAGGATACAACTAAGATAAAATATTGAAAATTAGAACGTAGTAAACATGTTGTTTCCAGTGGCCATTTTCGTTTCACACTTTAAATTAACAGAAACTTCTCACCCTTTTATCAGCCACCAGATTTTAACTACACAAAGAGACTGGAACATTTTGCTAGACACTCTGTTATCTAATTCCATAACCACAACATTCTGCAAAGACAACCTAGATACTTACGTAAAACAGGTCACGTAATCACCCACCGAAGTAAACAAAAGTCAACCCCTACTGTGCATAAAGGCAACACACTCCAACACTGGAAATTAAACCTTGAATTACACAACTAAATACTCGAAGTAAGATGACCTAAAAACTTCATGTTGTCAGGAGACAAACCAATAAAAACCACACATAAACAGAATACATGCACTAATTAAGAGAAAAAATTATTAATCTTGAAAAACCATAATAACAAAAATTAAGGGAAATAAATCTGAAACAATTGATTCAAATCTTTAACATCCGACAAAAAATGACAAGACATTATTCCATCACCTTAAATACAGTAACACTACCGGCTGATCTGCTTACTAAGTACTTTAAACAATCTTTCTCTAGTGTTATTTCACCAACCGTTTGAACAAAACTCACCTACTTGTTACCAATAATCACATTTACAAATAATAAACACGAAGTAGACACATACGTAGAAAACTTAATGAAAGCTGTTAATAAAGCAACGGCTGACAGACCCTGTCAGCTTCAAGGTAACACTCTTGAAATCACTGAACTGATATACGAATACAGGAACAACAAACAAAGAATACCCACCACTAGAACTAGATGGAAAAATAGCGTACACTAACACAGAAAAAGATGAGATCTTAAAAAAACACACCTAGAAAACACGTTCAAAACACATCATGAACCAGATATGAACAGATACTTCTATAATACAGTCAATAAATGTATTGATCAAAACAAAACGCATACACACCTATGTTCCAAGTAAACACATTATTACAACCAGAGAAAACAACAGACTGGAGCACTCATCAACTAATAAAAGATATCACAGTAACAGAAGTAGAAACTGCTATAAAAAACACAAAAACAAAGCTCCTGGAGAAGATGGTATCCAAGCTATCCTCCTAAAACACGGCACTCAGAGATTGTATGAACACCCAACAGCATTATTTAACCTATCATTATCCGCTGGATATATCCCCGTTTCTTGGAAGGAAGCAATAATCTTAATGTTCCAGAAAGAAGGAAAGCCAGCGAATAAACCAAACAACCACCGCCCAATTAGCCTAACCAGTTGTATCGGCAAAATTTTAGAAAGAATAATTAGTAATCGTCTATCCATATACTTAGAAGTCAACTCAAAATTACCCGAAATTCAAAATGGATTTAGAAAATACAGACAAACTACAGACCACCTGAGTCGACTAACAGAATCAATAACAGACAGTTTTAATAAAAATGAATGCACTGTAGCTTGTTTTCTCGACATTGAGAAAGCTTTTGACACAGTGTGGCATAATGGTTTACGTCATAGATTGCAGGAAATGGCTTTACCCCAGGGAATTATTCGCTGGCTATCCAACTTCCTGGAAAACAGAATGTGCAAAATAAATGTGAATGGGGCCCACTCAGGGTCCTTTTCACCCGAGGCAGGACTCCCGCAGGGAGGGGTAGTTAGCCCTATATTATTTATCATGTATATGAGTAATATGCCTCTGTCGGACCTAAATTTAAGTTATGTATCACAGTTCGCTGACGATGTAGCAGTCTGGAAAAGTGCCCCCACTCCGTCAACTGCAGCAACAAACCTCCAACCAGTCCTAAATAACATCGAAGAATACTGCCAGAAATATAGAGTAAAAATCAACATTCCGAAAACCCAAGTAATATTATACAGCAGATTACATAAACTAAAAAAAGATCCACCCAAGCTATACATGAATGGATCACTTTAATGACTGCTACTTCTGCTAAATTTCTCGGTTTAATTTATGATACAAAATTAACGTGGTTACATCATACTAACAATATTCTGATACGAATCTGGAAAAGAGCAAATTATGCAAGAAGCCTTTCAGGTAAAAACCAAGGAACAACACCAGACAACATACTTAAAATCTACAAAACGTACATTAGACCCATAATAGAATATGCATCACCTGCCTGGATTAACATAGCACCCAAACAATTACAAAAACTACAAAGAATACAAAATTCAGTTTTAACTTCGGCATATAAAGTACCACGTAGCACTTCATCCACATTCATGCACAAGTATGCAAACATAGATACAATAGCTGAAAGACTCTTGCATAATTCTATAAAATATTTTAATAAGAATTGGCATAAAAATGATTTAATGTTTGATCTTGACAGATACCATGTGCACGATGAAAGTAGCCCTAAATACCTCTCAACTTTTAACATATATTTATGAAATATTAAACAAACTGGCCACCATGCACTTAGCACTTAAACCTAGTTTTATATTATTATACCCTATTTTTCTTATTTTATTTTATTTTATTATTATTACTACTAGTAGTAGTAGTATTTTATGTATGGAAGAAAGAAAAAAATATACATATATATATGTAAAAGAGGAAAAAAATTCTCGTCGAGTCCATGCATGGACAGCGCCCTGAAACGGGTCTGAGTACGGTGTCATACTCTGGCCCAAAGATATACCTATTAACAAACACTTAATGATAGACGCCATCAACGTTCGGGATGGAGGAAGAGGTCTGATGTACCTAACCCTCCTGGGTATTTAACATCACTACCAAAATACAAACACAGAGGAAGTCGAAGTCTGAGACGCATGTTTGTTTGTTTTTTGAATTCCACACAAAGCTACATAAGAACTATCTGTGCTAGCAGTCCATAATTTAGCAGTGTAAGACTAGAGCTAGTCATCACCACTCACCGCCAACTCATGAGCTACTATTCTACCAAGGAATAGTGAGATTAACTGCAGATTATAATGCCTCCACGGCTGAAAGGGCGAGCATATTTGGTGTGACTGGGTTCGAACTAGTGACCCTCAGATTACGAGTCGAACGCCTTAACCAACCTGGCCACGTCAGGCCCTTCTGAGACACATGGTCTAATTATACAATGCAGGCGTCTCAGAAGACAACATTAGATTTTATGTGGTCTCATTCTTAAAATTCAGATATACAGTTTAAACGCACAAAAAAAGACAAAATAAAGTACATGATTTTGTAACAACCTAAAAATTCACAAAGAGAACCTAGAGAATATTGGAACTATTTAAATTTAACAAAACAACAATAATCTATTCCAGTAAGTAAGACAATAACATTATGGTTAAAACAGATAAAGCTAATGTTCAAGCCGATTACTATGAAAATTATTTCAGTAACTTAAATTCTTCAAATTTTGACACCCGACACCATAAACAGGTAAACGACAACATTAACACGAACCCTTCTTCACTTCGTGCTTCCTGCCAACAACTTATTTGAAAAATGACAACAAACCAACTAACGTAAGATAGTAAACAGAAAAATCACAATTACTAAATTTAAAATTGACATAAAAACACTTAAAAACTCAGACACGATGGAATTATAAATATTGCTTTTAAAGCTTCAAACCTTTTAATTCAAACACTTTGAATCTATCAGTACCAACTGGTTACTATCCTAACACTCAGAAACAAGCAACAATTAAGAACAAATCAATTCCAGACAATTCCTACTCCATCAATTTCTAACCTGTCTTAGCAAGCTAGTGAAGAAAGTAATATGAAACAGGCTACCATACTTCTGTGAAACAAACAATCTGCTATTAGAGATTCAAAACGAACCAAGAAAAACAGACAGACAATAGACCACCTGAAACAACTAACGGAATAAATAGAGAAATCATTTAATAACAATCAATAGGTGTATTTCTAGATGTTAAAAGCATTTAACAGTGTCTGGCACAATGCCATAAGTTACAAAGAGCTAAATATCAATGGTACAGTAATTAGATGGATATCGAACTTTTATTATTTTTCTCTCTGATAACTCCAAATACGTAATGTGGTGAGGGTCGAGTTAGCCATATAGGGTGCTTTCTTTAGATAAAATTATCCTAAACTGTATTGTAACGACAGAGCAGAGGGGAATATTCCATCTCGACTTTGACGAAAAGAAATGATTATTTAAAGCTCTGGATACAACCTTGATATCCAATACTGTAACGACTTTTTTTCATATCTTTGACTTGTTTTGGATATATTACTTTAAAATAAACGGACTATGTACTGTTTTTTATAGTTGAAATATATCTACAACAAATCACAAGTACCTACAGTAAATAATCCTGCTTATACATACCTTAAAATCTGACTTACCTTCTATCGATGCTATAAAAGGAACAGCAACAAAACCTGTATCATGCGAGCTTAAAATTTAAATGCACACACATAAAATAGTTCGTAATCGTTACATTTAACAGCAATTTAAACTGGCACAAGTATTTCAAAAACGTTAACTCACAGTGTGTAATACTTGTATGTTGTGGTCCCCCCGCTAGTACAGCGGTACGTCTACTGAATTACAACGCTAAAATAAGGGGTTCGAGTCCCCTCGGTGGGATCAGCAGATAGTCCGATGTGGCTTTGCTATAAGAAAACACACACACTTGTATGTTGTGTACTGCGATAATCATTAAAATGTTATGTAAAGAAATAGGATCTTTTAAATGCTAGTAACGCTAATTAAAGTATTTTGTACGTTTGTATTAAATGTTTTGTATTATAATTATGGTTTAATTCAATTCAGTTAATGATCTATAAGAGTTAATGTTATGTAGAATTTATTATTAATTCGATATAACGGTTATAGTAACCGATGCTTTATTAAAGATATATAATAATATACAACAAAAACTTCATTGTATAATTTATTATCACAAACTTTAATCACTTCGTTTATTATTTATGGTTCTGGACTAGCAGCCCACTTATTACGAAATAGGCTTAGTTAACTCAAATCTGACCTTCGGCTTCTCAACCAAGCTTGTCAGTGACCTTAACTTGGTAAACTTTGTAATTAAGGATTGGTAACAGCAGTATACCAAAAGTACTATGAAGGAAAGTGACATTTGATCCCGTGTTATCAAAATTCTTTCTTCCTGCGGTAACTGTCTATATGCATGTTCCAGTTTGACATCATATATCGATTCGTTCGTTTTGCGAACTTATAGAAATGGAAAAACAACATGCATGATTAAACAAATCTAGGACTTGTTTATGTGCGAATTTCTGACAGCGTCTTGATACATTTGCAAGTTCTGGTAATTTAAGTAATAGCAGTCATTAAATAGTTAGATTATCATATTTAGTTATTGTTATTTAGAATTAAGTACAAAGTTACACTCTGGCCTATTTGTGCTCTGACCATCAAGGTTATCGAAACCCTGATTTTCACGTTGCAAGTCTACAGACATGGCGCTGTGCCATTGGGGAGGGGGGTTATTAAAGTTAGTTGTTGTAAACTGTATTAATATAGATGATATATTTAAATTGTTTTATTTTCACATAATTAAACACGGACTTTGACCACATGTGGAAGTACTGTTACAGTTTATTTATTATAATCTTACAAACAGTTGTTAAAATAATAGCAATTACATGTAAACGTATATGAAAGTCTGCCTTTGTACAATAATTCACACATTCCATAAAACTTTAGTTATGTAATAACACTTTTATGCATGCTACTTTATCTCGTATTTCACAAAGTCACATTAGTAAAAGGTTTTAATTAATATATGTTATCGCCCTGGTATGGTGAAGTGGTTAGGGCGCTCGACTAGTAATCTGATTCGAATCACTAACACACCAAACATACTCACCCCCTTTCAGCAGCTACCATAAAGCAATGAAACAAATAAGTGCTCTTTTAGCCAACTAAGAAACTAAAGATCTAGGCCTTCACCCTCGTGGTATAGACAATGATTGAAAAGGAGTATCAGAGAATTTTTCTTTTCCCGACTTGAAACATTGTAAAAATGTTATTGTTTCCCTAATCTTATTGAAGTTTATATTATTCATTGGTAAAAGTGTTGCGGTAATGACTAGCTGTCTTTCCTCTGGTCTTATACTGTTAAATTAGGTACGGCTAGCTTAGATAGCCCTCGCGTACCTTTACGCAAAATTCAAAACAAACATTATTGCTCCCCCATTTTCAGATCGACTTGGCAACAACTCAAAGACCATGAAATACACACTTTTCTATCTGTGTAGTTAAAGAGGTATCGCGATAACAATATTAACTCCCTCTCCAGTCACATTTCAAACTTCTCTGTTTTTGTACTGCATGTTGATATCAATTAATTCTTACATGTCTTCCTTACAGCTTCTTTCCGGGTACAGTCAGGGCTTTTTATTTGACGCCCTGGCCCTAAAAGTGGGTTTTCTCGGGGTACTGCCGTTTTCCACCACTGCTAAATTTTCAGTCTCATTGGATCTATAGATACAAATCCAGAAAAAAAAAAAAGAGGCCCGTCTGTAAGTATCAAAATTTTAGTTAACCAATGTCATGTGTTTAAATCATGTCGACATACTGGTTTGAAACTCTCTACTTTTTCCACTTCGACCATATCGACGTCAAGAGATCTTCAAGAAATTGTAAGCTGAACTTCTCCCTACACTCTTCACACGCATTCCGACTCGCCGACCCCTTTTCGCAGCTCGTATCGACGCTCCTCAAAGATATAATAAATCTGTGAACTTCATCAGGTCAATCGGAACCACCACTCGAATTCAAAAAACAAGATCTACCCTAATTCAGTGATTAAGTTTCGAAATTATGTGACAAATTAACTCTAGCCGCCTGTAGGGTGAAGAGAAACAATAGTTTCTGACCGCCCTGGGTTTTTTCGCCTCCCTTAGGAGTACCAATTAATAATTTAACCCGAATACCTACCACGTAACACACATCTCAAACTCTTAGTTCAGACTCTACAACTATAGACTATTCACTGTCAAGGTAGTGAAAAAGAGTTTTTACTACAGTTTTCTTTTCTACTCAAACTGGAGTTATTCGCTCTTTAACTCCACACCTCCGGAGTTTGCAGAGATTAAAATCAACGCAAACATTCAAGATATAATTATAGGATGTAAAGATCTACATGTGTATAGAATTTGAAAAACATCCATAAAAGTTAATTATGTTTTTCTATCAAATAAGATTTGTTATTTCGTTGCGCAGAAAGAAAACAACAAAATCAATCAACTTTGCATATTTTATACTTACTGTATTTTATAATGGAATGCTTTAGAATTTAGTAAGAAGTAATGGTCCAAGAGAGTATATTCAATAAAAATATGCGATAGTTTCGAGTAACATAATCGGAGCTAGAGAAGTTAAATTATATATACAGCGTGTGTACGTGACCTGCAGGTCCGTTTGTCAAACGTGCGTCTTGAAGTAACGTTATTGGGTGTGGTCATTTTTCGTCTGATATCGTATATGTTGTGTACACTATAATAATAATAATAATAATAATCATATCTTCATAAATAAAAACGAAGTTTTATTTTCACTAAATTAAAATAATTTATTGTAAAAAAACTGTAAAATTATATAAATTGAATAAAACCCATAATCAGATACACTTAAAAAGTAAAATTAATAATCTTCAGGTGAGGTGAAATACTGATACATGGATAACCTTTCCAAATGGTCAGTTACTTGTAGTATTCTTTGATGTAGAATGTTCAAGTCTTCTTTATTGAGGAGATTTCTGGTTGCTAAATTAAGACCAAATAACCCAATATTAGATTTTATCAAGCTAAATTATGCGTGAAAACATTGTAATATTAGAATCCATTTGGTAGTTTCTACAAATTGTTACTTATTTTCGAAGATCACTCTTCACGACATACATACACTCACAAAATAAGTCTACTTATATTTTTTCACACACTGGATCCATACTTGCATGGAAACACCACACGTTAAACCCACAACAAGAAATTCTAGTCTTTATTTCTTACTTACTTCCATGATTACTGAGAAGGAATGGAATTTTCAGATACCGTTTACTAAATTCAATGGGTATCTTACAGTTACGTTGGACATTCATGAGGACAGTGTTCAATTCATTGTTCTAAACGCGTATTAAAGTTTAGTCTGCACTGCTTTCCGATAACGAACAACCGAGAGGACAGAAGTTAACCAAACCAATAGCCCACAGAAGTGTTATCCTGACGAAAGCCCAAAATTGTTCTGCACAAAAACAAACACTATCATGCCGCGTTGTCAGCACAGGCGCTTAGTATTGTTAAAATGCCCTCTTAATCAACTATAAAACCAAAGACCTAGGCGTCCATCCTAATGGTATAGACACATTGAAGTTTGTTATATTAATAAAGTCATTATTATTACACCAAGCTTACCTTCTTTATAAGAGTTTTAACTTCATGTCTTTCTAAAAGGATAACAAATTCTTTGTCCAATACGCTTTTTGGGTTTTTCGTTATCATCTTAATTTTAAGACAAAAGAAAGAAAAACAATTACAGATTTGTTATTAAGAAACATCTATTACAACTAAATAGTTAATATGCATAAGGAAATATGAAGTTTGTAATACTATTATTTGCACGGTTTCACTCCCCTTCTTAAATAATTGTCTAACAATACCGTTATTAAGAAGAGCAACCTTAAAATATATTTATCATTTGGTTTAGTCCGCCTAAAACAAGGTTTATTTGTATTAATCGCTGTTATGAAGTACTCACGACACTAACTGCCCTAGCGAGATTTCTATGTTTCACTTAAGATAAAGGAATGAAGACCATAGACCCAAAGTTTCGTACTTCTATAGGCTTACCACTACATTTAGGGACAGTAAGATAGGCAATATAATTAATACCACCTGGTCGCAAAAACCTGATCCAAATTTAAAATAAAAAGTTAAAACACATCAGAGCCGAAAAACGAATTAGAGGCACCAGACCACGTAACCGTAATTCAGTAGTATAGAAAACAACTTAAGATTGAAATAAATTCAAGCAAAATCTGCAAAATGCTTTGCCAGGAATATAAATATAGAAAAAGCAAAAAAAAAAAACAAAGCAAACAGAGCAAAGTATTTCAATTGGAAAGTAAGATATGATGTTGAAAATAAAGAAAGGAGTGATGAGAAGAGCAAGTGACCCGAGAGGTCAAGATCGAAGTAGATTAATAGAAGAAAGCAAGTCTAGGTATACGATGATTGTGGAAAAGATAGGAACACTAAAGCCTCTAAAGAAATTGTTTTTTTGGTTTAAATACTCCACGAATATCAAATCTCCAAAAAGATTCCGAATAGTAGTTTATTTTTACCAACCGACGCCTACTGGGATATATGTCAAAGTTTGACAACTCACAAAAACAAAAGTTAGAGTAACAAAAAGAACGGTTAGTGATGGAAAGATGAGCAAATTGTTTCTAAATGATAAAACTGTTCCAGTTTTTTTGTTTAAAAGAACAAGTTATTCGAAGTTAACTTAAATTTACCCATTTTTAATAATTTAAAGTTTCCAACTACATTGGAAAGAAAGACAAAATTTAATTGGTTAAGTTTAAAAATTTATAAAGCGAGGAAGTCTTCTTACATATCAGACATACCCGTTTCAATTTCGAAAACGTTTTCTTATTTTGATTTCTTTTCACTTTTTTAACAGAATTAGGAAACCTATTGAAGATAATTTGAGAGTGTTGTTCACCTTTCCTGCTAGAACCCATCTCACCAAAACTTTTTCAGATAAACAAAACAAAAATACATTAACATTGTGTACTCCTTATTAAACACTTCTGCTATTGGTAGAATTAAAACGAATCAACTCACAACTAAACACTTCCACACTTATTCTTAAAACTTTAATCACACTATTAAACACGTATACCTTAAAATTAAATATAAGTTACGAATTATATTTCAACTTTTTGAAAAAAAAAACACGTTAAAATACGAATCAAATATACAACACATATAGATTTCTATAGAAAATAAAACGTTAATCGTTGTTAGCTCCTTAAATAGCACACTTAAGTACGTGTAATCTAAATAAGTACAACTTAGTTAGTTAGGGGGCGGGAGGATGTTATTCCCCTCAAAGTTATTATTTGCTTCACTATAAAGTATTCATGAAGAAACAGGTTTAGTCATGGGGGAAGTAACTACTTCCAAATAACAGGAGGGGGCCCTATAATATTCCTAGGGTAATTCCATGCATTTTGCGCTACACCCCTATATCACGTCACGTTTTTTACCATTATTTAAAGTATTTTCAAAAATGAATTATCAAACTCATAATTTGGTTGCTTATTTGATGCTTCAAAATAAAAATAGTTCGATTATTTATTTTGTTTTTAATAAAACAAGAACGGTAACATTCCTGATTTACAAAAAAAACAATTCCACTTTTCAAGAGCAACTCTAAAAAAACGGGAACATATGAGTTTTTAACTTGTTTACAAGATAAACGTACAAGATTATCTTGACATTTTGGAAGAAAAATCAGCAAAGAAATACTTAGCACGCTCTCACATTAAATCCATCTGCTGTTTGACAGCGATAGTGCTTGATTATTGTTAAATGATCTAAGGATGGACTGTAATAGTCTGGTGAAGTGATCTACTGATTGTCTGCTTTTACTGAAGGTTTTCTGGATGTTTGGGATGAGATTGTTGTTCTCAGCCTGTTTGAGATGATTCATTTCAAGAATTTACCCAGGCAATTAATAGGTCTGAAGTTGTCGGGGTTTGAGTTATTAGTATTAGATTTAGGTATTAATGGAATTATTGCTTTTGTTCTCTAGGAATATGAGCAGTAGCATGACAGTAAAGATAAAGTCATTATAATATGAAAGTGTGAATGAAGGTTGGATGATGCATTTTTAAATTCTCTTGTGAAGATTTTCCTGTTAAAAAGTAGTGGTCGTTCAGTGAAGTTTGTGTGTTTATACAATAAAACCTGTCTAAGGCGGAATCGCACAGGACCGAGTAAAATTAGAACATGTAATTCTTTAATTATATATAATTTTTGAGCGGAAAGTTATACTTGCTTGACTCAAGCGAAGTAAGACGTTTGTGAATAAAGTTATTATACTGTTTATGCTATACTTATTACAATAAGAACAAAAATAACACATTAAAATTATATATAGGTACACAAAATCTTAATCAAATTTATTTGAAGAAATTCCCCCCTGTTATTACAGCGTTACGTCTACGGACTTCCAACACTAAAATCAGGGGTTCGATTCCCCTCGGAAGGCTCAACAGATAGCCCGATGCAGCTTTGCTATAAGTGTGTTTGTGTGTTTTTCTTATAGCAAAGCCACATAGGGCTATCTGCTCAGCCCACCGAGGGGAATCGAACCCCTGTTTGCTATAAGAAAATACACAAACACATTTTCCCCCTTCATTTCTACATAGAATTTGATGAAGTAGGAATTTCCATTTCCTCACTATCTTTTCCATTTTGTTCATCTGAATCCTTTACACTGTTACCATCTTGCAATTCTATTATAGATTTTAAATCAATTTCATTAGTTTCTGTTAAAACATTCTTGTCAACGTTCACAAAACTTTCTACGTTCACAGAATCATCTGCATCAATTTTCTCAATCAGAGTCTGGATTTTACTAGAATCGTCATAACAAACAACTTCTTCACAATCTCCGCCATTGTCAAGAATAAATCGACAGTTTCCAAAGCATTTTATTACACATTTGATTGAATGATTTAAAAGTGCAATTGCATCTAATACGTCAAGTTTCATGGTCATTTTAGATACTCTTTTTCAGTCGTCCATGTTTGCAATAATATGCCAATATTCCTATTTTCTTGTTCCATTCTTTTGTTTAATTTGTTCAAAAATTCCTCGAATGTAGCATTTGTCATCCACGCTTTATTATTCGCGTTTCATTCCACAGGAAGTTGATTCTTCCTCAAATTTTTGAAACAGTACGGATAATACTGTAACATTTTGATATTTCCGGCTTTACAAGTTCCCGCCCTATGCAGTTTCCGGCATAGTCAGGTTTTACCGTATTAGCAGGAAATTTCGGGGAGAATACATTTGGAAATGAGGTAATGTGATTGTGGACTTCTTGTTTAACTGTACATTTAACTGGGGAGAATGAGTATACGAAAAGGTAACTATAGTATTCGGCTAACAGGTCCGCTTCGTCTATGTGGGTTTTGGCCGTGATGTTGTTGTATTTAATGTGGTCAAATAATATGTTGCTTTTCTCATTTGTTAAATATTTAACATTCTTCAAAATTCTCTCGGTTCATTGTAAGTGCTATTCAAGGAGTTACAGAAGAGTAACCAGTTGTTGTTATAAGTGCTATTCAAGAAGTTACAGAAGAATAACCAGTTGTTGTATTTTAATATTGATATTTTACTTTAATTAAGGTATGAAATATATTAATTTTTGTTTTAAGTGACTGGTCTCTTGTATTCGTGAAATTTCTCCTTAGACTTTTCGTTCTAGAACTGAATTGTGCATTTTCGAGTTAAGTTTCTATTGCTTAATTGTATTAGACTTGTTTGCCGTGGGGATAGTCCATTTGGTTGTTAATGTTATGCATCAGAGATTTTGTCTACGTAGCTGTCTAGTTCACTTTTCTTGTTTATGGTGGTGACCGAATTCGGTAACAAATTTATCTAGAAGCGTGTTGAATTTGTTCTAGTTGGTGTGGTGTAATTTAAAACTGTGGGAGGTTGGAGGGTGTTTCCTGACTATTTATTTGTATTGCGAAAGAGATGGGAAAATGGTCACTGGACACAGCAGGGCGTACTGTTATATTTCGCGGGTAAGAAAGTATAGCGTCGGGGATTAATGCAAGGTCCAGGATGTCGTACGTGCCAATATAAGACGTGGAGAAGCATTAGCCTCATGAGACACGACACGGACCTAGACGCCGAGTAAGTAAGACGTGTGTTTTCTAACCTTGTGATTTCCCAGTATGTCGTTCTCATTACCCGGACCTGCCGTGCCACTCGCGCCTTCTGTCCCGCCGGTCATCGTCGACGGTCTACCACCCCACCTTTTGCCTTTACAAGTTGCTACGGTCATCGCGCAAGCTAAGCCCGGCGCCTCCATCGACCCGTCTAAGACACGGTTCCTTCGCCGGGGAGGTATTCTCCTTCAACCGTCTACCCCTGCCGACCTTTCCTATTTCTGTCAACCTTGGAGCACTGCGATTGACATCAGATGTTCTCCAACAAAAAGCCCAACGAGCCTTTATACTGTCTTCTTGAGAGGTATTCATCCCTCGATACATCCATCTGAGATAAAAAATGCCTTAGAAACCCAGACCAAGTCTGAAATATACGCCGTACACCGTATATTTTCCAAATCTAACAGACAACCTACTAGTTTTATGAAAATAGTTACCACCGTCAAGCACGTTGCTGATACAATCCTACATAACGGTTGTTATTACCATATTTTTCATTTTAGTGCCGAACGTCCCCGACGTCGCCCAACTAATCCGAGAGCACCCAAACCACCTCAACACGTGTCACAACCTATTACTTCATCTTATACGCCTGCCGACCCACCTGAATTAAACCACCTGGAACATCAGAAGTCTAGTAACAAATCGAGCCAGACCACACCTCTCGTTCCTGATTCCACCACCTCGACTCAGACTCAAACCACGCGTCCGACAACTAAAGACGCCTCGGTTCAAACCGAACCCAAGCCCACAAGTACCAAGTCATCTCAATCTTTAATTAAAAGAAGACATAAACCTGTCCAGACCAGTGCAGAACCACCAAGCCCAGAAACCCCATCTGAAATTACACCTGTGAGAAGGTCAATAGATCTGTGTCGAGCTAATATGAAACGAATTCTTTCCGCAGAACTTGCCAACCGGACAGCACCACCAGAACCAATCTTTGTCGCTTGTGATCATCGTGAACGTGCTAACCCAGCAGAACCACCAGAAACAATCTTTATCTCTTATGATGATTACGGTTATTAATTATGTTTTTTTTTTTTTTTCCTGTGATTATTAACTCTGACTTTCTTTCCTTACAGCTACCATCGGGCACGATCTGGGTAGTTTATTCGGCGCCCAGGTCGTGAAAGTGGGTTTTCTCGGGGTACTCCCGTTTCCCCCCACACCTAAATTTGAGGCATTGGATCTTTAGATCCCTGCCAGGGCACTTTGATCCATCGATCCATGCCCGGCCCTGAAATGGCCCGTTTGGTTGTTGTTTGTATTTATCCGGCTTGCTTCTCGTCGTATTTCTTCTTGGGTGGGATTTGCTTTGCCTTCGCCTTGTTGCCTGCCACGCTCACCAGACAAGCACTTGCATATATTTAATCAATTAAGTAATCTGTCTATCAGTGCTATCTACTACCGCTATTAATTCATAAATTCCTATCTCGTGCGGGGTTGAAGGAGGACTAGTTAGTCTTCGAGCACCCCAGGGGATTAATGTTTCTTAGGAAATATTAATTTTTAAACTAAACACCTACAGATATATATATAGAGAGAGCCTCATGAGACGTTTACGAATTTAAACGCTGACGGAATTTTGCCCAAGTTTAGACTGAGAGTTGTACGAGACGAAGCTTCCAAGTGACGCATTATCAACTAGCTTTCTTCATAACAAGTATTTCAATGATACACGAGTCTCAGTTAACTTATTTTTCGTCAACTTATTCTTATCTCGTGTGTCTGCATTTAATCTCTTCAATTAAGAGTATTTTCTTAGTATAGATTTAAGCCCTTTTCAGGGCTTGTCTTAAAATCTCTGTAATGAGAACACGAGCCACCGGGCCGCCGCTTTCGGAAGGCAGTCAGTTAGAATTCCTCGAGTCTGCAGTAGCAGACACGCCTTCCTCTGAAGGTGAATCGCCAAACGTGTCATCTGACCTTGACACAAGTAGCTCTTCGGTCACTGGCCCGAATTCGCCATCAGGATCTCCAGCCTGCTTAGATGACAATGAGCGCCGACAACAGGAGAAAGTACAAACTAAATCAGCTTTACCACCCGCAAACATAGCGGAAGGAATTCCTGCGACTATCCGCTAACCAGAGGTCGCGAAACATCTCCAAGCCCTTTTTCCTACAGTTACGTTCATAGAGGTTCGCCGCCTTCCGCGAGGAGGGTTAGTCATCAAATGCAAAGAACCGAAAGATTACGTGAAACTTTTAAAACCATGGTCTTCAGAAGCATTCAATGCAGCAAAGCTCAATATTCATGTACCTGGGGACCGACTTCCCGCTAAACAAGTAGTTATTCGTGGACTCGATAGCGACATCAGTCCACTAGAAATTCAAGAGGAACTGACCAGCCAAGGCATCCAAGTCACCAAAATAGAAAGAATCAAATCAGCCAAGAACGGCCTCCCACGCCGCTAGTCCGAATCACCCTAAGTGATGTCGTCTTAGCCGATAAGCTAATAAGCAATGGCATTACCATGTGGTTTTTAAAACTTCGAGTTGAGGAATCAAAGCAACCCGCTGTAGTTACAGTACTGCAGTGCTTCAACTGCCAGAAATTTGGACATGCCAAGGCCGCCTGTAAAGCTACTCCCAGATGCGTGAGATGCAGTGGTACACACACAGTCAAGGATTGCCCAAAAAACCGGGACGAAACATGCTGCGTTAACTGTTGCAGTCCACACGCAGCTTTCTATCGTGGTTGCCCCAAATTTTCCAAAGTCATCGCTCTAAAGCGGGAAAAATTCTCCAACTCAAACTTTCCGGCAAACTTCAAGACGATTAACCCAATGAACAACAAAGACAGTCTGAACCCTCCGACAAAAAAATACCGTCAAGCCAACAACCCAGCCGAAAGTCCACCAGAACCAGCCAGCTGCTGGCTCAGCTCCTACATCCCCCAAGCGGATCTATGCCGAGGCAACTGTACCTAGTCGAGAAACTGCCCAGTCCACGCAGACACATCGACTACTCATTAAACGTATAGTATCTTTTGTAACAGAGACTATACTTAAAGCCATGGGAGGTCACTTCAGTACCACCAAAGAAATAATAGAAGGAATTGCAAGTTCTTTACCCCACTATTTTGAGTTCCATCCCTACAGCCCCGAGGAACTGTTTCAAAGGACCATAGAAGACCCTTTATACGACTTCAGACACAAAAAATATGAATTATTTAAATTATGTATAAAAGAAAGCATACATTTAATAATCATTAGCGAAACACTTCTAAATGATAATAGTAATTTCAGCCTACCAAGCTATCACTGTATCACTAAACCTAAAAGTCCAGGTCGTAGAGGTATCGCCATACTTGACACCCACATCAACTCAACTAATGAATACATTCTTGCTACCATAAATCTATCAAACCAAACAAAAATAGCAATCTATACTTCTCCTTCTACCACTCCAGACACGAACTTACTCTTTCAAGGAGTTATAGCTTCCCGAACATAATTATTCTTGGCGACCTCAATTCCAAACACCGAAATTTTAACTGTAGAACAAACAACAGAAATGGCCTCATTCTCAATAACTTTATTTCCCAGCATAACCTTATATTAGGTAACAACAACACCCCAACCCACACTCACCATGATGGGACCCAAGACATCCTTGACCTTGCACTATACACGACAAGCATATCCCCCTACATACAAGACTTCATAGTGCACCATGATATCGGAAGCGATCAATACCCCATATCTGTAACTTTAAATAGTGCATATCCTCAAATACCCAACCAAGCATTTTTGATTACTCTGCCACTAATTGGAACTATTTCTGGGAATATATTGATAGAACTTTACCACAAGTTTATACTCGGGCAAATAACCCCAAATCTATTGACGATTATCTATTACTCATCACCAACACACAACAGATTCACTGAACACAATAATCCCCAAGCGCCGTATCAACAATCAACCAAATTCATGGAAACTCACTAGAGCAGTACATTCACTGATTACCAAAAGACGTAAACTCAGACGACAATTTATAATCTCCCGAGACTCCGCAATTAAAACTCAAATAAACCGAGTAACCAAGACGCCGCATCAACGAACAAAAAATCAAAATTGGTCCGAGTTTTGTGCATCATTAGATAACTCATATAAAGATCCGGCTACATTCTGGAAAAAGTTCAAAAGCATATGTAATGATAACTCAACCAACAGAATTCCCAATTTAAAACACAATGATAGCTTAGCAACTAATGACCTCGAGAAAGCCAACTTATTAGCCGATTACTATAAACAGGTTTTCACCACTCCCAACTCGCAGCACTTTAATGACAATCATCTGTGCACAGTTCAAAATTTTGTTAAAGATAATATAACATTATTCAGTTTGCATTTCCCGTGCTATCTACCCCACAATAGTAATGTCTACACTACCGACCTCCAAAAACTAAGTAGACCAATAACTCCGGTTGAAATAAAACTAATAACCAAAACACTAAAAAACAGTGCCCCAGGTGAGGATAGTATACGTAATATTATTCTCAGAAAAGCATCTACCTCATTCTTAAGACATCTGACAGCCTTATTCAACCTCTCTTTTTATTCAGGCTACTACCCGCCTCCGTGCAAGTCAGCCATAATCAAAGTAATACCTAAAACGAACCCTGCATCCAACAATCCCAAAAACTATAGACCCATCAGCCTAATTAATAATATTGGTAAATTACTGGAAAAAATACTAGCCACTCGCATTACATGGTATTTGTAAAGTAATATGCTACTTTGTGAAATACAAAATTCCTCCCGAAGAAACAGACAGATGGCTGATCATTTAGTCCGATTAATCTATCATACCACTGTTGGATTATTTTTAGACGTTAAACAAGCCTTTGATTCTGTCTGGATGGATAGATCGATAGATAGCTTTCTTGATAATAGAACAGCTGAAGTAAGAATCAACAACGCTACATCCCACACTGTTCGCCTCTCAGCAGGAGTTCCCCAAAGTTCAGTACTTAGTCCTCTATTGTACATACTGTATGTTAACGATATCCCCCTTTCCTAAGTTCAAATATACTTATGCGTCGCAATATGCCGACGACATCGTTGTATGGAGTATGTCACGTGAATCCCTCCTCGCCGCCGCTAAAGTCCAATCCACACTAAATAGCATTACCACCTCGTGTAATACCTGGCGGGTAGCGCTTAATGCCACTAAAACACAGTCCATAATATTCAAACGTAGAATTACGAGGAAAAACAAATCTATCTCCAAAGTTAAACTTAAAATGATGGACACTGAACTCAAATTTTCGTCGACTGTTAAATTCCTTGGTATTACGTTTAACAGGCAGCTAACCTGGACAAATCACTTTCAAACCATTCTCTCTAAAGTCTATAAACGAATCTACTACCTCAGAAGAATTAGTAATATAGTCCGAGAATGTAGATCTAAAACGATTCTTGCCATTCACAGAACTTACATTAAACCGATCATTGAATACGGCAATATGATCACGGCAAACGCACTCCCCTCCCATCTTAAGAAATTACATCAGGCCCAGAATCTTGCCATTCGCCTTGCACTTCGACTCCCAAGGCACACCCCGATAGAATACATCGATAAAGCAAGCTCCATCCCGTCTCTCAAGAAGAGACTCGTCTATCTTGCAAACAACCGTACACAATTAACAAGGCAAATTCCACAAATAGCAGCTACCCCACGATTTTGGCAGCGATACCTCTCGCCATATAATTACATTCAAGCCCTGAATGTAAACTCAAGTGACTAACCATCCATGTTCTTTTTTATTTCCAGCATTGGGCACTGGTGGGGTTGGTTTCTTACGGCGCCTCACCAGTGAAAGTGGGTTTTTCGGGGTACTCCCGTTTCCACCCACATCAAAATTCTTTTACTTAGGATTTATAGATCCCAGCCTTGAAAAAGGCCAGTCAGAACACATCTTAGTCATTTCAAAATTTTAATATGTTAATATAAAAATCATAAGTTGTAACCAAGCTGACGCACTGCTTGCATCTCTCTGCTCACTCCAAGTCAACGTCGACCACATCTTCTTTCCCGACACGATTCTTCGAACACTTGTGAGTTGGTGCTGAACCTTCCTCGTCTTTCTTCGTGGTCTCTCCGACCAGCTGAACCGCTTATCAGCTTTTCCCAACGCTCCTCAATTAAATTCAACACACTATCAACTTCCAAGTCATTCGTGACCATCGCGTTGGATGAATAACTTACATGCCACTCCTGTCCACTTAACTTACTCCGTAATCAGTTAACTAATTTATTCTTGCCTTGTGTGGGGTGAAGAGAAACAATAGTTTCTGACCACCCCTGGTTATTTTTCGTTCGACTTTTGGAGAACGAACGAATAATTTAACCTAAATACCTACCAAGTTTGTCTGCTCAGCCTCATGAGACACATGGGTCACGGGACCGCTACTAGCTAACGTCTAGAGCAGTTAATTTTGTGAACGTTTTCTACATTCCTAATTACAGTATTCCCTCGCTATTCGCGGGGGTTACGTTCTTTACCCCTCGCGAATAGCGAAAAACCGCGAATATTGGATGCAGTTTTAAAACTTCTATGTATGAGATTATATACGGTACTAAATGCTTCCCAGACACTTTCTAAAGACACTCTTACTCATTAATACAGTAATAATGTAGTAATATTGCATGCAGTCATGTATTTCACTAATGTAGT
Source organism: Tachypleus tridentatus (assembly GCF_004210375.1). Taxonomy (NCBI): domain Eukaryota; kingdom Metazoa; phylum Arthropoda; class Merostomata; order Xiphosura; family Limulidae; genus Tachypleus; species Tachypleus tridentatus. Next base: position 785,796 of record NC_134835.1, read on the forward strand.
AATGATAATGTAAACACATTTTAATTTTGTACTGCAACAATATTTTAATCAAAAAGAAACGTACATAGTATAGTTACCCATACTGTATTACTGTACCGTAAAGTCATTTTCTATGCGTACAACACATGTATTAGAATTGATAGAAAGTGGAACAAATTTAAAGGCAAACTTAGACAGATAAATACAGTTCAGGTAATAATAATACAGTACAGTACAATTCAGTAATAATGGTTCGATAAAGACGTCAATCGATAAAACTGCTTGAGAGAGTAAATACAGACATACCCCCGAAAAGCGCTTTTAGTCTCTATGACCTACAAAAACCCGGTTTACCGAGCATTCGTTTTTATGACGTTATGACGCTAGCCCGGTATACCGGCATACGATGCGATAGGGTTAAGAGCCTAACCCGCGAATATGCGGGGCCGCGAATGGGGAACCGCGAATAGGTGAGGGTATACTGTACTTCAGTCCTTTTCAGAGCTACAAACTGCCTTTTGGTTCATATTAGACTCTTAAGTAAAGCTATACCGCAGGTGTTATTTCCCCTACTGAGCCTTGCACTAAGCCAAACTCCCACCCTGGGAGTCTCACTGAAAAACCGAACGGTCATGAAGAAGAAGAAACCAAGGCCGACCACACGCTCGCAGGGCCCGTCCCTAACCACCACCAAGCGCCTGAAACTGCTAGCCGCCGCTAGTGTGTCACTCTCAACCGACGAGGACCTGAATACATCAAGCGATTCTCTGTCTACCCTCACTGCGACTTCAACTTGCTCGGTCAAGATCAACAAGTGCCCCGAAACACGTCCCACGGAAAACTCTAAAGCTACCAATTCTTCCACTAACTCCGCTTCCACTAAGATGCCACCTGCAATTATTGTAGAGGGTATCCCCGCGACCGTCAGACAACCCCAAATTGCTTCTGAACTTCGACAACTATTCCCAAGCGTCAGGTTCAACAACGTTCGCCAATTACCCCGTGGTGGAATTCTAATCAAGAGTGAATGTCCCAACGATTACGCCACTCTTCTTAAAACATGGCCCACGGATGCCTTCGGTGGTATCCCCTTAACTCATGGGGTACCTTCAGACACCCCTAGGAAAACCATCGTCATCCGAGGTATACTTCTTGATACCTCGGACCAAGAAATCGACGAGGAACAAAGGCTACGAGAAGTTAAATTTTCTAACTTCTCCAGAATAAGATCAGCTAAAACTCAGCAAGTCACGCCTCTAATTAAAATCAATATCTCTGACATCACCCAAGCCACTTCCTTCCTAAAGAACGGAATCATTCTCTGGTTCCGTCGTTTTCGAGTCGAAGAACCCAACTTTCCAGAAAATAACATACTGCAGTGTTTTAACTGTCAGCGTTTTGGACATACGATAAACGCTTCCACCGCTAAAACACGCTGCGTTCAATGTTCAGGCGATCACACCGTCAATAACTGCCCGAAAGATGGAAACGACACCACGTACAGTAACTGTGGAGGTCAGCGCGCGGCATGTTTCCGAGGCTGCCCCAAATTTCAATTTGTTGCTGCTATCAGGGCGAAGCTCTCCAAGACTCCACGTGTACAAACCACACCAGTACCCAACAGCCAGTTTCCTACTCTAACTCTACCTCAACAAACCCCAATTGATAATCAACTGTTAATCCGCAGCATAGAAGTCGAAGAGTACAGTAAGATTGTAGTTCTACATACGCGTGTAGTATTGTACGGAAAAACGAACTTATCGAAGGAGAGCTGTAACAAAGGAAGAAAAGTAATTTATTTTTTATAAGACAGAACTTTATCCAGTAAGACGTAGGAGTTCAACTTAAGTGCCATTTCAGCATAGGAGATTAATATTAACAGGAGGAATTCGGTTTATACTGATATTCCTGAAGGAGCTCTGCCGCACGATGTCATCAACGCGGTAGAGGAAAAGTTAGGCCTCTAAGCGGTTGAGTGCCTCCAGCCGTTAGGAGGGAAAAAGATATGTTGCACGTTTTTATCGTATAACATCACAGTTAAGGGACTAAGTATCGGGTTTTTTACCTTTTTAAAGGTAAAGATTACAAGTATGTACCGGCTAGTACTAATGTGACCGTAGTTAGAATTAGGAACCTATCACACGAAGTTCCTAATGAGTATTTAGCAAGTTCCCTAATGAGTTATGGAAAAGTGTTGAATGTGATAAGAGAAATTCACGTTAACACAAGTTTTCAACGGTGCCAGAATGATACAGATCGACATGTCGACCCCGATACCCAACTTTTTGTACATCGGCCAGTTCAGGGTAATGGCAAACTACCCAGGAATGAAAAGGCTGTGTGCAAAATGTAAAGAAAACCACTTAGCGGCCAAGTGTAAAGAAATTGTGTGTCCTAAGTGCGACGGAGTCATCCACCCAGTGAATGTGAAAAAGGGTGTAAAAATGTGGAGGAGATCACCACCACAAAGTGTGTAAAAATAAATCTTTCGCTGCAGCCCTTAAATCGGGTGAGGAAAAAGATGAAGTAGAAAAAGTAGTTGAAGAAGTCGTGAAAGATGTGGTTGAGAAAGTTCTAGAAAACGAAGGTGGCAACATGGAGGTTGAAACAAGTGAATGAGGTGAAGAAATCGGGAAAAACAGACATGGAACAAAAACAAGTAACTACCAATGGGGAAAAGGATGGGAAAGTGAAACCAGCATCATAAGTTTATTCAGGAAAAGAATGGCTGATTCTAAAGAAGAAAAAAAGAAAAACAACAGCCAAACAAGTCAACAGATAAATATAAGCAAAGTAAACCGAGTATTGGGTATAGAGCTTCTTGCCAAAGACCTTCTACTGTCGGAGTCATCTTCGGACAGCGAGGAAGGTATGGAAGAAAAAACCAGAACGGTAAAGTTCACGGTCAGCAACATCGTCCGAAAAGAATACCAAGAAGTACAGAAGAAATGTAAGTAGGTAATTCCTTATGTAGTTGTAGGAGCCTCATTGTTTAATTGTAATTAGCCCTAATTTCCTTTTCTTTTTAATCCATTTCTCACTCCAGGTTTTATTATAAAATATATTTTTGATTGACTTTCAATGCAACTAAAAATAATAACTTTTAAATACTCAAGGTTTCCTAAAAATCTTAAAACAACAGATGGTAATTGATATGATGAAGAGAGATGGGGCTGACATTCTGGTGGTACAAGAATGTCATCTCAATAACGTTCATCAGATCAGACAATTTAATAAGAATCATAATGTTCTATCGTACTGGCCATTGGGAAAACCTAATGAAGCAGGCGCAGGCATTATAATAAGTAAAAATTACACAGGTAAAATTAAAGCTGTAAGACACGATTATTATGGTAGATTAACATATATAGATATAGAACATAATAGCTAGAAAATAAGATTAATTAATGTATATGCCCCAGCAGACCATACAATTACGGCAGTTTTCTATATAAAACAAACAACAACAAAACAACCCTATATACAATAACTATGTACAACGAATGGAATTATTCTAGTAGGGGATTTTAACTGTGTTAGGTTCTCGAATAGATAAAATAGGTGGTGATAGAGAAAAAATAGACCCCGGTACAAAATCGTTAAAATATATTGATGCTTTTCAACTCGGAGACATTTAGAAAAAAGATAACCCAGGTTTAACTTTATGGAGCCGTTATGGAGTGGGAAGTAGATTGGATAGATTTTGTCCAACGTTTTTTTACTCCTGAAGACAGACGGAATAACAGTCCGATAGGTAGCCCGAACAATTATGTTAGCGACAACAATTTTGTGACATTTAAAATGTAAAATAGGAGAAACTCAACAAAGAGGCAGTGGATGTTGAAAGCTTAACGTATCTCTGTTAAGGAAAGATCACGTCATAGAGAAAGTTAGCACTTTGCTGATGGAGCTCTGTGACACCACAGAATACGATGCTGACTGGTGGGAAGATTTAAAAACCAGAATAGCATCTCTGTAAAACGATAGCAAAAGACAATAGGAAAAAAATACATATAAAATAGAAAGACAGCTTACTAGTTTAGCAAGATTTTCAAATGGCGACCCAAATTTCTTAAAATCTATAGAAATCCTAAGACATGAATTAGACGACTTATATAGCGAAAGAATAGAAGGACTTAAAATAAGAACAGGTATAAGGGGTTTAAACAGTTAAGAAACTTTTAATAGTGAATTTTATAGACAGTTTAAGAACAGACTGAACAAATCCAACATAGCAGTACTAAAAATTTCAGAAGAACAGACTACCACCGACCAAAAAGAAATAGAGGAAATAATATTGAAATTTTATAAGGATCTATAAAACCTAAAATAGATGAAAGTAAGTGGGCGGAGGTTACAAAATTCCTCCCCTCCCTTCCACCATAAATAATCTTGTTAAACCGTTTGAGAAAGTATAGCGTCGGAGATTAATGCGAGGTTCAGGATGTCGTACGTGCAAATATAAAACGTGGAGAAGCATTAGCTTTACGAGTACTGAAACAACTTTGGTCAAGTAAAAGGTAAAATGTTTGTTACCGGCAATTTATGTAAGTAACAACAGCATATAGACACTTCAACCAGAAGTTATAGAAAAGTATGATACACTAATCGAGTGTCTTGTTGTTTTAGTTACCGATGCTTTGTTTTCAGGTTCTGTGCAAGTTGTTCTGTAATTATAGATGGAAATCTGTTCGGTTGCTGCTTTCTGTTTAGTCCTGAAGAATCCTGACCCTACTTCCTTATCCGACAAGAGACATTCAAGAACAACTTTCCAGTAAGTGAAAATGGTTTTATTTTTTCAGAAAGACTTATTCCATACGAAGTTTTGAATAGATAAAATGCAGATATAATGTCATTCAACGAAACTTTACTGAAACAAAATCATTCTTTTATCTTTCCAGGATATAATATTAAATCAATGCATCGAGTAAAAGATATTGCTTTACTTAATGAACACAATCTCAATATTAAATTTAAAATTTCGTGACATGCCTCCAGTACTCAATAATAAAATATTGTATCTGATATCATTTACAATAATTTCCCAACCTTTGCATTAATCCTACTTTACGTCAAACCTAACCATTCACCGGACACCAACCTATTACAGAATTTAATTACAAATCATCATCGTATAATCACATAAGATAATTTAAATTCAAAACTCCAGGATTTCTTCTGTAAAACGAATAATAGAAATGGTCGCATTCTGAAAGGTTTTGTACACGGAATGGGAACAATTTGATTTATATTAATAATGATCAATCTACAGACACGCATACCGACGACTCGCAGGATATTCTAGATTTAGCCTTAGTTACTCCAAACATCTCTTCATATTTCAAAATTTCAAGTTAATGAACATAGTGATGGTGATCACCTCTCTATTTCATTCAACTTGTATTAGAAAAATTTTACCAATATTTATTATAGATTACCGATTTATGATTTTACCAATTCCAGACAGGAAACATCTAAGTTATTTAAACAATATTTTTGAGATTTTCCATCTCATATCAATAACCCTGATACATTAGATGAAATAAACATATCCCTAAGCAAAGTAATCACAAATGCTAACGATGCTATTGTCTCTAATAGAAATCGATTTGCAGATACAAAATGTTTGCAACTAACACCTGAATTACATAAACGCATCACTAAAGACCTCCGTTTACGTAGACTATTTGTAACTCTCCCTTTGTCGCACCACTCGAGAATGATATTTAGAGATTTCTGTACTCTTTCTGCAGCGATTAGAGGATTTTTCAAGGTGCTCCAAACGGCAATGTCGCCTGCATACTGAGAGAAATAAGTGTTGGCTAGGGAAGGGGATATTGCTACCAAATATGATGTATAGTAGGGGAAAGAGTGAGCAGATCCCTGAGTTACACCTCCTGTAATATTTAATGTGTTAGAGAAGGTATTGATAACTTTAACCATGGCAGTTTTGTCTGTGAGAAAATAAGAGATCCATCTTAGGGTGGAGCTAATTCCCATAGTTTACAAACGATATCTGAGTGCATTATGTCCCACAGAATCAAATGCTTTTTGTATATCAAGGAAAACTGCAATATTTACTTGAATGTTGTTAAATGTTCTATGTATGAAGTCCATAAATCTTTTTAGATGGTGTATGGTTTACCTTCCCTTGTGGGAGGAGTTTTGTATCTTTTGGTAGGAGGTTGTGATTTTCGCAATATAATATTAGTTTGTTAGAAATGACTCTATGTAACACAAACTTTGTTCCTGGATAGTATGTGTTATTTCTTAATTGCTTATGTTGTAAAAGTACAGAAAATGGCCATTATTCCTTTCAAACTTTGTTTTATTCAGGCCTTATGTAATTAAAAATTTGCAAATTTGGCTGTTTTTACACAGAAAAAATAGGTTAATTTCCAACTCACAAAAGCAATGTGAAAACCTCAATATCAGGATAACTCAGCTTCTGTGGAACATGTAACTATCAATGTGAAAATAAAGATTTACATGTATTTATACTAAAGTTCATACAAAAATGAAGAATGTTTAGAAGTGAGTAGTTTTCCGAGATTTGCGACTGTAATGTAAATCACTTTTACGTATCAGCTCCCAAATAATCTCCCATCATGTTTTTTGTTATACTCTCTCAGTTCACAAAAGGAAAGTTTGAAGAGAAAAGTAGGTCTCTTTTCTTCCCTTTAGGCATAAGCAATAGGGAAATAACTTTCTGCTCAGGAACGAGTAAAAATTTTGTTACATCGTATAATTATTTCAATATCCTAAGAGACAGATAGCGACATGTTCTTAAGGATCACATTCCGTATTTTATCACGATCTGGAGCAGTTATTTTTGAGGGCTTTATCGTTTATTTTTATTCCATCTATTGGAATGTTCCTGTCGAATGGATTAATTTCGGTTAGGGTTATTTGTGCGTTTATGTTAATTGGGAAATGAGGATGGAAAAGATCTGGATTAGAGACAATATAATTATCGACTTCATGTTTAATTTGAGTATTAGTGTAAAAAGTCTGTATTAAAGAAAGAAGCTGTGAAATATTTCGCTAGGCCAGTTTTATCGATACCAGTTTTAGCTGATATGTTATTGTACTTGATATGATGGAGTAGTTTTTTTTTTTTGGACAGTTAAGAATTTACGTTTTTTCCAGAAATCTTTGGGCCTTTTCCTACTTTTATCAAAATGTGCAAAAAGATGACCATTTTTCTTTCAATATATTTTTCTTTTGATTAGTGCGTTTCTGTTATTGTGTCTTTTTGTTGTCGAACAAAAAAACACGAACGTCCCGTAACAGTTATTTACGGGGGTAAACTTCCCAGTTGGAGTTCATGGATATTAATATCATCTTTACCCGGCTTATAATAGAATTTTGATGTGATCATAGAGAAATTGGATTTAGTTTTCAGTCTGACATGTCTTTGTATTACTCGATTAAAATTGAAGTAGTTTCAGAGAAGAGCAAATGGAAGTGTGCAGTCATATTAAGGTAGCAGAGAGAAAGCAATCAAGGCCAGTGGCGTAAGGTTATCTGTCCTTGCATTACCAATGACGCGACTTAAAGGACGAACTTTACGGAAGAACAGAAAGAAGCAAGTCGACAAACTATTTATCAAACGTCCTGTGACCAGGGCAATGGAGTGGCCGGGATCTATAAATCCAAGTACCTTAGAGTTTGCTGTGGGGAGGAGAAGTAGAGTACTCTGCGAACTCAGTTTCATAAGACAGTGTTCTACCTATCCTGTGCCCAAAGCTGAAATGAGTAAAAATATTAACAGTGATTAATACAGCAACATAGCATGTTTATTGTTAATTTATTATGTCTTGGAGGCCACGTACATGTTGAATGAGGATATTGTCATCGTGTGTAATTTAGCAGTTAGGGAGTTACGTTTCAATGCCTTCTCATAATAATTGTAAGTTAACGTTGCTAAGGGTACAGGTAAGTTGCAAACTTCGTTCACGTAATTAATTGCAGTGAATTTGGGTAGTGTAAAAGTCATTCTTCAGACTGTTCTGTTGGAGTTGTTCTAGTAATGCTTTTTTGCATATCATGTGATTTGAGCACCATATTCAATGAGAAAGCTTTGTGAATTTTTATGGTAGCGTGAGGTGTGCATCCTTTCATTTCCTCTGATAAGTTTTAAGTGGTAAATGCTCTTGCTAACAAATTTATTTTTGACTTTGAAATGTTGTGCAGGAGAGTCATTTATCGAATGTAATGTCCAGGAATTTGTGTAGAATTCAACTTAATTGTTTTATTGCCTAATTTAAGATTTACTTTCTCAGGTTCTTGAAGTGTTTAAGTCTGCATCCGAATGCAATGGCAGTGGTTTTGTAGACTCTAAAGTCATTACACCAAATAAGGATAAAATTTAATGATTATTGTATTCTGCTGCTCTCATTGTTGGATTTCAGGTGTACATAGGGCATCCATGGTACATACCAAAATGGGGACTGCCACAGTTTGCATAGCATGTCTCTTCCTTTTGCTTGGGACATTTGGCAACGAGATATGGTCCACTGCATTGCACATATTTTGTATCGAACGTTATTCCTGGGAATTTTGTTTTGAAGTTAACTTTAATTATTTTATTGCCTAATTTAAGATTTACTTTTTCAGGTTATGATGTTTGGTTAGGCTGCACCTGAATGTAATGGCAGCGTGGATGTAAATGGACTCTACCTGCATTTAGGATAGCATTTAGTGATTCTTGTATTCAGCTCTATTTACAATTGTGGGATTTCGTGACACACTCTAGACAGCTATATCGTCGGCGTATTGTGAGAATTAGGTATATGTCAAATCTGGGAAAGGTATCTTACTGACAAATATTATGTATATGATTGAAAGGGCGATTATGGCTAAGCCTGTCATGCTCTGAGTTTCGTTGTGATGTGTGCGTGTTGGTGAATTATCATTAATATTAGTGAGTTTGTGTTTGAATGAAGTTGGCTACAATTCAGCTGGGAGTATTTGTTGTATATTCGTGAAGAATAGGTGTCGCGTTAAGGTAGCCGAGTATGATTTACATTATTAAATGTGTTAATGATTGAGTTCAGAAGTTTGTCAGGTGGAGTTTGGAAAAAAGGTATATCGCCAAGAGAAAGATATCGGGTAGTGACAGGGTCTTGAAGCTATAAAGCGTGTGTGTTTATGGTATGTGGGTGTGTTGTGGTCGATGAGGGTAATGTCTAAGTTGTGTTTATGTAAGAGTGTGATGCTTCTGATTTTGTGAGTCTTTGGCTTGTAAATGGTTTTGTAGTTAGAGAGGCGAAAGTTGGTGTTATTGGTTAGAAAAGTTTTGTTGATTTGTGATTAAGGAAGCTTTTAACTTGGTGGCTAGATCTAACAATTTTGTTTATATAATAGTGCACTTTGAATGTTAACATCATAAAAATAAGTTATTAACTAACTTGACTATTCGGAACAGTCAGGGAGTCCTTTGGTGATAAGATCACTGCGTACATCTGGTTAAATATCGCGAACCTTCAGGTGGTTGTGAGCTGCTTTGCAGACGTTCTTGAGGAACGTGAGCTTGTCGAGATTCATGTCGGCAGCAGCGAAAACGACGTCGACAATGAATGCAAAGATATAGCGTGTGCATAAAATTTGCCAGTTTTGGGGTTGTTTCTTCATGGGTGGCTGGTCTGTCCGTCTGGATTGTGACTTGGATGTAGCGTTGTAGATACGGGATTGTTGTTGGTGTGAACTTGTGGTTGGCGTTTTGTTTGGTAGGAGCTGTTGAGTTAGTGGTGGAAACTGGTCGTTATATGGTGGCCTGGGTTGTGTTTGGGGTGATTGAATACTTTTGCTCTTATTTCACTGACGAACTAAACTTGGGTCAACCATGGTACCATGCTACATGTTGGGTTTCACAATTGCCGGATTTCATGTCTTCTCTTACTTTTGGATAGTCACTAACGGTACACGCAGTCTTGGTATGGCCAAAACGCTGGCAGTTTTCACATTGCACAACGTGCGGGCCTGAAAACTTTGGCTCCATGGTTCTGACTCTGGAATCTCCTGCAGAAGGGTTGTGGCTTGTTCAGCATCCATGACTGTGATTCTTACGAGTGATGTAAATTGCTGGGACCTCTGGGTTAGAAATTACCTGCAACTGAGTTATTTTATTATTCCAAGACGGTTAAAAAATGTGGAAAGATCGTCAATCCACTGTTTGGACACAATTTCAACCTCCTACCACTTAGTCATAGAGCCCCTTCTGATCTCTCAGCTGACTTGGATATAAACAGAATTTGGAACTTTATTCAGGGAGAATTATCCCTTTCCATTTTAGTTTCTCAAACTGTACAGTGTCAACAGGATCTGCACGACTCGTGGTGTTATTTGAACTTACCTCAACAGATGGTTCGACTTGCTGGAGGTAGCAGCGCTTATCCAAGATCTGCTGAAGAGTCTTTTTTGGGTAGATATTCTGCTCAGAGAACATTGATATTCCCACAGCCTGAGTATAATACTTCCACAGCCTGAAAGGGTCGTATTTCTTCCATGGACCATATTACCCAATGATGGGTCTCTGACAACGTCCTGAGTTGTAGATTTCATTTTGCAGGTCTTGCCGCTGAAGCTGTTAGAATCTGCTGCGAATGTGAAAGTTCACCTACAGACATTTTGGAATATGACAGGCGATAGCGTGATGGTTGCTATCATCTTTTTTGCAATATTTACATTGTGCCTGGGCCAGGGAGTTATGTTTATTTGCTAGATATGTTGCAAATTCGTGCGGAAACAGGTTACATTCTATTTTTTATAAGGGAAGGGAAACAAACTCCTGTTGTGCCTATTCATTCTATACTGATGCCTGCTCTTTCTCTTTGATTGATAATTGACATCCACCAGAGCGTTATGGCTGTTACTATACTCGCAATGCGACGTAATACCACTCATGCTATACATCTAAGTGGTTGAGTGGTAGCAAGATCTGTTGCACCAGTTTCACTTTGGGTATGTGAGCTTGTGTCAGAATAGATATCATTCAATGCCTTTATTCCTGATCTTGGACAATCCTTTCCTTCATTGTCGAATAACTGCTTGTAAGCTACTATCCCCAGTTGGGGCCAAGTAGCTTTGGTTTGGCTGTTGCCTTGGCACCCCACGAATGCTGAACCATGGTTTTTATCTAACAAGTAACTTTCCATATTTTAAAAATGGTATGCTCTGTTATAGGTGTCAGCCAGGTCCCTATAAAATGCAAATACAGGGTAAAGCTGCAACTTCCTATCATATACCCATATAGCTGAGTTCTCACCATGGTTTGAAGTGTTACCATCCTTTATCTGGGGTTGATCCCCCCCTTGCCTATGGACACGTAGTGCACAGCAAATTCGCCACAGGGATTTTGGATGTTTTCCTTCACATAAGGAAGTTTATTTACAGGCTTTTCTATCTCCAGCTGTACCACTAGAAGGTACCTTCGTAGGATATTACTTTTCGGTATTGAAGCTCTAAGCTTATAGAACAGTACTATTTCAAATTAGCCAATCTTAAGTCAGTCGACGATACCGACAAATGCTGGTTGTTATTTTACATTAATGGAATCTAGATAAATGTAGAATTTTAATGGAGTCAACAGTTCCTACCAAGCGAGATGTTCTTCATTATTTGCCTTCCATAGGATCTCCAGTGCGTATAGGTTTGTATGTTTACACAATAATTATTTTCAAGTACTGAGACTTGATATCTAGGTCAAATAAAACTTCCTTGTTTTTTAGGCGCCCAGTGGGAAACCGTGAAATACAATAGAAGTTGCACTTGTTAGATCTTTTATTTGATGTGCCAGATTTTTGTATTTAAAGACTTGACTCGTATGCTTTTTAATTTATCCATACATAAGCTCGTAACGACTCGTCACATTAACGACCATTCCCTTGTTATTGGGGTGAAATATCAGATCAGGTCACTGACATTCTCTGTTTTTTGTCTCAAAGGTGGATTCTTGTAGAACCTTTCATCCCTTTATAATAAGAAACCCCTTTTATCAAATAGACATGTATTTTATTGTGACAATGTATTCTCATCGATTTCAGTTTTGGACATTGAGTGCTAAAATTACAATGTGTCTTTCGTGGCTGTGCTAAAAGATGTTTGTGACCAACTGTATCAAATACTTTACAGAGGTCCAAGAAATCCAGAATCTATGTTGCTTGGCAACCCTTATTCTTCAGACTGGATATAGAGAAATCTTTCTGCTTTAGTCTGTGCTGTCTGGAATTTATCTGCACCACCTGCTCGAGACAGTGTGCCATAATCTTGGAATGCAGCCATAACACAATGGATAAAATTGTGATAGGCCTCCAGTTTTTTAACATTGTGTAGGTTACTCCTTCATTTCGGAATGAGCATCGACTTACTATTGATTTCCATGGATTAAAACAGGACCTCAAAATTGTCGGAGATTGAACACATTAAGGAAACATCTATACCATATTTAACATGTTTTAGTAGAAATGGAAGGATGATGTTATCGGGCCCAGCAGCCTCGGTTTAATTTCATACCTTGAAGTGCTGCCGTCACTTCTTCTGATGTTATTCATTCCATAAGATTATTGATATTATTTGCCATAGGTGATAATGGACATCTGTCAAAATTGACTTGAACATTAGACTCACCATAGACCTGATTGTAGTAGTCTTTCACCTGATATTTACAGAGGATGTATTGGACAGCATCCCAGCCATCCAGTATCTCCTCTGGTAAGTGTTTACATTCGAAATTGAACATTTTTTCTAAAACCTTTTAAACGTTCAATTCTATAGAAACGTTTCTTGTAGGGTTTCCTAGCAGGTTGTGGGTTACCAATAGTTTGCTTGAAAGTTCTCCTCATTGTTTCAAGACTCTTGAGAATGGGGGAGAGGATCATCAACCCATTGTTTGGTCACGGTTTCAACCTTCTGTCACATTGATTCATTGGTTCCGTTCTGATCTCTCAGTACAAACAAAACATGGAACTTTATTGGGGAAGAACTATCCCTTCCCAAATTAGTTCCTCAACCTGTATGCTGCCAACAGGATCTCCACGACTTGTGGTGTTATTTGAACCGACCTGGACAGATGGTTTTACCTCGTGGAGGTTGAAGTGCTCAACTGAGATCTGCTTAGGAGTCTTTCAAGGTAGATGTCCCACACAGAGTATAATCGGCCCCCAAGAATATCAATATTCTACTTCCACATCTTGAAGGGTTCTTATTTCTTCCTCTGAACATATTACCTGAAAAGGGCACTCTGATGCTGTACAGACTCCTTGAGACAATATTCATTCAGCATTTCTGGTAGCATGTCGATGTTTTCTATGCTTCGATAAGCCCAACCTGGTTTTAAATTTCATTTTGCGGATCTTGCAGTCAAAGCTGTTAGAATTGGTGTGAACGTGAAAGTTCGCCAATGGAAACATTTCGGAACATTACAGACGATAGCGTGATTGCTGCTGTCATCTTTTCCACAGATGGGCTGCAAACTTGGAAAATGCCATAAACTCGTGGATTCAATGAATCAATCAATCTTGCTGCATCTCTATCTAATGGCAGAAGTTTTATGGGGTTTAGAAGGACTCCAGTCGTTACTCCATTAAAGGTTTCTTCTGTTTCTAATTGTTTGTTTAGAATGTGTAATCTCAAATTTAATATTCAACATATAAAATACTAAGTTTAGCCTTCAAGTTAAGGTACTAATAGATTCCTTGATGTCCATGTCGTTTCCTGGCATTCTGTTAATGGTTGTCAAAGCTCTATCCAAATGATGAATCGTCCTTTTCCTTTCTCCAGACAGAAGAGAAGTAAGAGACTTAGCTTTAGCAGCTATAGTTACTTTTTAAAGAATTCCACTAACTGTCGTCGTAATTATTGGCTCTCAAGAGTTTTAATAATTTTCAAGTTATCTCATTTACGATAGGTGTACGTTCCAGTATTATTAAATCTCCGACATCCTGGACCTCTTTAAATGTGAGTGACGGGAATTTGTAAAATAACCAAACAATTGTCGGTTACATAATTGTTTGAGCCTGTCGCTTGTGATGAAACATCCTTACAGTTAGTCGTTGTATTAGAAGAGTAGAAACAATCGTTTCCAGTTCCTACTCCTGAGAAACTCCAGAAGGTAAACCCATGCTCTTGCAGGTACTTATTTCTCCAAGTATCTTTAAAATGAAAGTTGTCACATACGTTTTTAAGAACATTAGCATTGCTTTTATACCTCCTAGAGCCTCCCAATTTGTCTATTACTTCCAGAATACAATTGAAATATCCTCTTAATACCACATCGTGTTGTGTGTGATAATAGGAAGTTCTTCAAAACTCTTAAAAATACCAGATCAACGATATACATGTGTAGGTGTGTAAATATCAACCAGAGTTGGCGCAAGGGTATTTGGCATCCTAGGTGAGCCCTTGGAGCCCTAGTAAGTTTTTATAAGCTAATGTAGGAACTTTGTTATTGTCCATCTGAAGTCTCGAAAAAACATTTATAATATTTATATTTTCACCTTTCGTATATTAATTCATGCAAATGACCAACTTATAATAATTCAGTGGAAAAAATGTGAATGAAATACAATTTATAAAGCTTTATTTTAAGGTAATCTCTAAATAAAGTAAGCATTTAGCTGGCTCATTTAACCTCGTAGTAGTATTATTAAATTTTTATTACATACACGGAGTGAACATGAGTCACAATATATGTATGTAGATTATATTTATTTTCAAAGAACCTTGGTAGCCTATTAGTCACCGGTAATTAAAGATCACATGGTGGAAATGTTCAGGTGCGACAACTATATAATCTTAAAGGTTCTTTAATACTACTATATTCAGTCCGTCCATGTTTGACAAATTAAATATATCAATTCTGTTTCGTACATAATTGATATTCATAGTATTTTTCTAATATTCTAGAGAATATAGTTTAAATGAATCTATATTACGTCTTATGAAGGGGAAAGTTTTATACGTGCTGTATACTGCAGATAAGCATATCTTACCCAAAAAATGGAAACATGACCGTGAGGTACTTTCACCTATATTTACTACGTGATGCAACTACAGATGTATGGTAATACAGTTCTCTCATCTCGAAAGAGAACTTGCAGACAAATAACATTATTATACATGTTACCATAACTGTACGGGATTGGCTGTACTTTAAGCCAAAGTAGATATATTGAACGAAAATTGTATTTTTTAATATTTCGAGTGAAGTCTATTTGATGCAGGTATGTGGATTTTCTGAGGCATTGTCCTTCTTGGTCATCCTTGGATGTGTCCTGCAAAACGTTATTTATAAATCTTTTACTAATTTTTATTTGTTTGCTCAGTAGCCACTTTGATCATGACATAGCACGACAATATTACTAATATTATATAATATCATTATTACTATATTATATGTAAACGCATGATTTTCCATTAAAACTTTACCTTTCGTGCTTTTGATGTGGCAAATGTGCAAACAAACTGTTTCAAGTCGAGTTTCTCAACAATTTCATGCCCTATTTCTAGAGTGAAAACCCCAACAATTCTTTCTTGTGCCATAGTTTACTGTAAATACGTTTTTATCAATTTTATTTGGGAAAAACATTGCTTACCACTAGCCACAGGGAGTGTCAAAATAATATGTAGAGCAATAAATACATTTGGAAAACTATCTGTCAGTTTTTTTACCTATAAATTTCAAAATGCCTTGTGGTGATGCACGCTTTTCGACCCGTCTTGCAATTAATTGTAATTCACTACACAAATCTGCAGTATCACTATCTTTGTCATCATCATGTTGCAAAGCTTTTTCTAGTTTTAAGCAATGTTCAGTTAGTTCCTTTGATATTGTCTACATTTTGTGGATGTCCCAAAGGAAGCCAGACAGAGAACTTGCTTGATGAATGTGTGTGAATCTTTGTTCAACTGATTGCATTGCTGCATCCAAGACTGTAAAATAAAAGTTCACTTTAAAATTTACTTGGTGTTCTGAATTGATTCATCATCTGCCTCAAACATGAACTGCTTTCTCCTTCTAATATGAAGTGGCTCTGGCTCTAATTCTAGTGATATGCCAAACTCTTCATCAAGTTCCTGTGCGTTTATTGTTTTCTCATCTTCTATATATTTCCTGCAGCTTGGAAAATACTTCGTTTCTTTCAGCTGTTCAACTGCATCATTTGTATAAAGTTCCTTCTCTTCAATTTTTTGCTAGCTATATTAATCTCGAACAGAATATTGTTCCAAACAAGCGACACAATAAACTTGAAATTGAACTTTTATTTCACGACTGCTTAAAACCGTAAAGAATTGCCAGACGATCCCGTAAGGGAGGTATCAGATTTCAGGCAAGGCACCAAGTACATTGCCTAGCTGATTACTGAAGAGATTTCAAAGCATTAATATTATTTTCCGATCTTGTATCACTTAATATTTTCACTGTCATTTTGGGTATATGGCTTTTTAAAATCTCTTGGTGACGTGTCGAAATGAAAAGTACAGAAACATGTCGTACCAGGTCAAAGAATGCTGTTGTCTCAGACAACTTTTGTTAGTATCATTAACAACCAGATTTAAAGAATGTACATTGTAGAGAGCAAATGTTACACTGGTCGTGGGTTAATATCTAATATTTTCCTTTGTACATAATTTTCTTATTTTCATGTTTTTTCTGTTATCCTAGTCTTGACTACACATCTTTGACGAGTAATAATATCTCTTGTAAATAATGTGGAATGGGATTAATCATACCAACACCTGTTGTCCTTAGTTCATACACATCCCACAAAATGTTCTTTGATTCAAGGCTCTGGCTGGCCAGTGTCTGAATGTATATCTACAGATTGAATGGTAGTTGTTCAACACAGCTTACATCACGTGTACAATCTAATATTATCAAATAATACTTAGATGCATGAGTAGCTGCTAGTATTTCATTTTTATCGCACTGGCTAAGAGCTGTACCAGTTCATTTTGTATATCTTTCCTACAGTTATGTACACATGTCTCGCTCTCTTCGACGTTGCAAAGATGTTTATAAGGGTGTGAAGCAAAACAAGTTATTCTTAGTTTAAGAAGTTTCCATTGCAAGACGTATGTAGGTTGTCAAGTATATGCTTATTTCTCAAGTAATGATGATGTGGGTCTTAATTATGTTATCAAGGCCATAAAATTTGAATTTTTAGAATAAAGGTAACTCTGGCAGTGGATGTGCAGGATTTTTAGTTTCATCCTTGTTTCTCTGCGGGAATCAATACATGATGTGGTGTGGAAGAAGACTGCTCTTGCAGTTTGTGTCCTGCAACTGTAGAAGTGCACGCACACGGAAAACATAAAAACGCTGGGTAAAGACACATGGAATACCCACACCCTTTTCTGTAAAGGTCAAGGAAAGCTGGCACGGAGCTTCGAACTTGCCACTCCACAGGAAGACGAAGACATGCCATTCGACAGCCTGTGCAGTGTGATCATAGAGAGGAAGAATAGCTCCAAAGTACCAGACCAAGTGGAGTTTTCTTCTCCTCACCTGCCCTTGGTATAGATTCTTGTATGTGGTAAGGGGACCTCCCAGGAAAGGCTCCGTTCTTTCAGTTTACCTCCTCTTGGATCTAAATATCCACCCACGTGTTTACTGTGCAGGGCGACCCGTGAAGGGAAGAGAGGAGCCTGGTGGTTGAGGGGTCCAACCCAAACACACCACTTTTGGCCTTGAATTCCTGTAGACGGGCGGCCTTGGGGTGGCCCCTTGGGACAATCGACTGGTCTATTTTGGCTAGGGTCAACTAAGTACCAGTGTTGAATATACTCGACAAGTGTTGTAGACATTGTATCAGATGCTGGTGTTTGAGTATAGTACTCTCGAAATGATCACTTCATGAAATAGTTTTGAATACTTCAAATCTCTATACTTCTTAAGATTCTCAATGTCTGAGAGGACCCACTGATCTATCAGCCTGCCTCAAAGGAAGCAAGCTATGATGCCCTGCTTGCTCTGCCAAGCTAGGCAGCAAGCTCCCGCACGCTGCATGCCAGCTTGTTGCAGGATGGAGGCACAGGCATCCTTGAAACACACCCATGAGGACTCGTCGAGAGACTCAAAAGCATGGGTAGACCCTTGACAAAGGCAATGAATTAGTCTCCAACTACATACTCGGCCAGAATGGAAACATTGGTCCTTCACACTCCAGGACCACAAGAAATGATGATCAAGTCCTGTAACTTTGAGAAATGCCTAAGGGTCAAACACGTGAAACTAAAAGTCACCAACCTGATAAGCTGCAGCCCTGCCAAAGTTCTGCTGTAGGCCACGTGTATTGTAGAATCTGTCCAGGTGACAAAAATACCCAGACTGGTCTAAGTGGCCACTAAAGCAGATCCATAGACTGCATACAAAACATCAAAAAACTCAAAACCTGAAAGCACTGCATGCAGAGCCTAGACATACCAATCACCACAAATCTTGTTAAGGTGGGGGGTACAGCAGACAGGTGAAGTCGCCACCGAGAATGATATTGGCCTGTGTTATCAAGCAACCTGTCCAAGGTCGACAAGGAAAAACCACCTCTCCACCCCTACAGGTGCATAAACATTAACAAGTCGAATCTTACGATCCCCTGTGACAACATCAACTCTTATGACCCTACCCTCAGCATTACTATGTGACGCGAGGATGGTTCCATTAAAATGCAGATGCAAGGATCCCCACACCACGCACATGCGTCGAGTTGAACGACCAGAAAGAACAGATGGGAACACAGGAAGAAAAAAAAAGTCCCTTCCAGAGGCAACATAAGTTTCCTGCAAAAAAAGGACATCAATAGCAAAGCCTTTAGAAGAAAAAAACTGGAATCTCTTTGCAAAGCTACGAGTTCCCTGGATGTTTTAAAGGGAGGGGAGAATGAATGATGCTGCTACTTCCTCTGGACAGTGTAGGGGCCAAGCAGACTCATGGCCCAACCCCACTCATCACCTCCTTTGGTGTGGATTCTTGTATGTGGTAAGAGGACCTCCCACAGAAAGTTCTGTTCTTTCAGTTTGCCTCCTGAGATCTGAACCTCAACCATGTTTTTTTTTCGTGCATGGTAACCTGGAAAGGGGAAAAGAGGATCCTGGTGGTTGAGGGGCCAAACTATAACACTACGTTGGCCTTGAATTCTTGTAGACTGGCAGTCTTGGGGTGGCAAGTAGGGTCAATTGGCTGGTCCATTCGGGCTAGGGTCAACCGAGTACCAGTGTTGAATGTTCTCAACAGGTGTTGTAGACATTTTATCTGGTGCAGGTGTTTTGGTGTAATGCTCATGAGCACCTGGAATTGCTGCAGTGTCCTTGTTTCGCATTGTGGTGCATCCTCCATGGTGGAGTGGGGTCATTGGACACCTAATTATTACTTTTTCAGTATGGATCCTCCAAATAAAAACTTAAAATAGTGAAAATCAGAATCATCTATATATGGTAGTATACCTACAGACTAAGCATCAATCTTCAATATCTGTAACATCTGTGCCTCATTTTCTCATTCTACATTCTCTTACAGACAAACCTTTAGGGCAAATGCCTTCCTTTTTCATTCAGAAGGGACTAAAGCGACTTACTGGCTCTCAAAAGTCAGTCTAAAAGCTTCATTCTGGTGACAAGGGTGGAAACATCCACATATCAACAGAGTAAACTCCCCTTGCAGGCAAAGGCGATTGAGGATATACCTATTAACGTTATGCCTGATGCTACTTTGAATTCTTAACGAGGAATTATTGTTGAGAGGGATTTAAAGAACAATACTGAGTCAGAGATTCTCGTTAGTTTCTCCACTCAAGGAGTTTATGCAGTGAGACACATCTCCACTGGCAAAGATGGAATTATGAAACCGACCACTGTCCTCATTTTCACATTTACTTCATCAAGATAATCTGCCCCCATCAAAGCTGGTTATCTTAATTGCAGGGTACGACTTTATATTCCAAACCCTCTTCAGATGTTTCCAGTGTCAGCAGTTTGGTCGCACAAAGAAGTCATTAGTGGTTCCTTGATGTATACTCGTTGAGGGTTGGCAATAATCCACGATGCAGTGATCATATTCCTATAATTTTGAGAGACTGACAGTGGTGGCAAAGACCATGATGCCTTTGAGTGTGAAACGGACTCTCAATGCGTCAATTGCAATGGTTCTTACCCATTCTACTTTTGTTCTTGCCATAAGTTGTTGGAAGAAAGAGGTGCAGCATTTCAAAACAATTCGTAACGTTACTTATCCCGAGGCTCGAAAGTTGCTATTCGCCACTTCGTCTCGAATGTATGCTGCTACACTTTGTTCTGCTACTACACTACACTCATCGTTCTAAAATCAAATGAAAGGTCTTTGGACTTCCATTGTTAAAGTTGATGAATTAACTTCACTACCCATCTTTGTCCCTTACATACATTCCAACAAATTGCAAGATCCAATTTCTTTGGTTCTGGGTACAGGCATTTCCTTAAATACATCTTCTCCCACCCAAAGATGCAAAACGATCATTTGTTCATGTCCTCAGTCACTGGAATCCCCTTCCAACGGCAAAGACCTGCCCGATCGACCCAGGGCAGGATCCGTGGAGGTCGATAGACCTACCTCAAATAAGGACAGTAAAAAAAAGATGTGGTCGTAAACAGAAGGGTTTTTCACCGAATTCACCAACACATAAATAAAAATGGCCACCTTGATGCACTGCTTCCTACCATCCTATACATCTTTCTTTGCAGGAAACATTTTTGAAACTTCTTGATACAATTACCTTTCCTCACTTTTCTTTGTACAGAAATGACAGGCTCTGTGATGGACGAGTGCATGGAGAGGTACTGTTGGTTGATCAACATATGTTTACCTGGTAGTTGACACTCTACACACCTTTTGGGGGCTATAACCATCTGCGTTTCATTGTTGGGTTATACCATATTGTTCTCTACCTGTTGCATGGAAAGACCTATGATAAAGTCGCTCTTGATGCTCTCATTGAACAGTTGCCATTTGCCTTTTTTAATCATAGGAAACTTTAATAGACATCCACTCCTTTGGGATAGTGCTAGTATTAAACGAAGGGATCTCTCTGTAGAGTGTATGCTTTCTGATGACATCGTTTTCAGTACTGGCTCTTAGTTGTATACAGCTAGTCAGTTCTTTACTGCTATTGATCTCTCAGTTTGCTCTCCTCTACTACTGCCACACCTTTTCATGGAGGGTTGGCAATAATCCACGATGCAGTGATCATTTTCCTATAATTTTGAGACTGACAGTGGTCGATGCCACCCAACCTGCATACTCAGGTGGAAGTTGGATCAAGCAAACTGGCTTTCTATCACTGAGGTTGCTCTGAATTTGATCTTGCCATTGTCTGTAAGCTGATGCATAGCATCATTTACTGACTATTGTACTGGCAGCTGCTTAATGCATTCCTGAAACCTCAACCTTTACCACAATATCATATTCCATGGTGAAATCCTGCCTGCCATATGACATGGAAAGTTCAAAAACAGGCCTGCAATACTTTTCATGGGTATCGCCCACTCTCAAACCACATTGCTTTCCAGTAGATCTGTGCACATCCTTGGTGGGTAAGATGACAAAGCCAGAATTTTGATTAAGTTCACAAGCAGCATATCTTTTACCACCAGTTCCAAAGTCATATGGGAGACGATTCGAAAGGTCTGTGGGCAATATAATTCTGTCCCTCCTCTCAATCTTGCTCTCTGATAGCCAGGAAGTAGCCGATATGTGGATCATCACCGATACTTTAGCTGAAATGTTTTGCCAGGTATTTAGCTCTTCTGCTTCTTCCTCCACCTTCTTAGCTATCAAGACTTGGGCGGAGTGATCACTTTTTTTTCCTTTCAAGTTGATTGTCTCTATGACTATAATTGTGGAACTCAAACTGGCCCTTCTTTGGTCTGGCAGTACATTGGTTGGACCTGATGACTTACGCTATGACATGCTGCACCATTTATCTCCTGCTTCTCTTGCTATTATTCTGATTGTTTTTTAACTGCATTTGACAGGGAAATGTTTTCCTGATGCCTGGCACCAGACTATTGTTCTACCTTTCTCTCAGCCTTCTCAGTATGGAATCTGATGACAGTGCTACACCATGGACAACGTGATTCGATGTAACGCCAGAGAAGCCTTTCTCAAACATTGCATCAATATTCTTTGACATTGAGAAGGCTTAGAATACAACAAGGAGTTACGGCATTTTGCGAGACCTCTATTTATATGGGTTACATAGTTACTTGCCAATTTTAAAAATATTTTAATGGACTAGTGATTCCAACTTCGTGTGGGTTCGACACTTTCCCGTTCTTTTCTTAGGAACTTTGAGTCCCTCAGGGCTGTGTTTCCAGTATAAAGATTAATGCAATCACTGAACAACTCCTTCTAACTGTTGCAAATGGGCTTTATGTCGTTAACTTTCACATCTCATGTCAGTCGTTGAACATGAGGTATATTGAGCAGCAGCTACAGACTGCTCTCAATCGTTTACTAAAGTGGACCACAGAAATGGTTTTATCTTCTCCCTCTCTGTAATCATTTACGTATATTTTTCTGCCAATGGGGTATTCACCTGAACTCTGTATTGGTAAAGTTATGCAACCTGTGGTCCCTGTAACAAAGTACTTGGGTCTTATCTTTGACCATAAGCTGACCTTTATATCACACATCCAATGTATAAGAGCACTGAACTTCTTCCTTGTCATTTCTTCCACCAGTTGAATTGTGGATCGATGTTCTGTACTGAAGATGTATCGTGCTCTTATTTGATCGAAACTAGGCCATATGTCACTGGTCTCGCTCTGCCAGAACATCTGACTTGATAATGCTGGACCCCATCATCAGGGACTTTGGATCTGCATCTAGGACTTTCAGATCGTATACACAGTCTCATGAATCTCCTCTGCCATTTGCAACTGTATTTATTGTATGCATCAAAACTTCAAGGACTACCACAGTATCCAACCTGGGATTGTGTTTTCCCTCCTTAGTGGGCCATGATTTTTCAGAACATACGATCTGCCATTGTACCTTTTGACCTTTGTCTCCAGGTTCATTTGTATGAATTGTGTCTGTCCTTGTATGACATTGCTGTATCTACTGGTCAGCCCATTCCACCATGACTTATTAGTTCCCAAATGTGACCTTTCTTTAAGTTATCTGAGAAATACCGTCTGTTATTAGCTGAACATCTTCTGAACCATCCTTCCATTCCTATTTATATGGATGGTTTGAAATCGGGGGACTGTGTGCATAATACCCTTCACAGTTTCTGTGTTCACTGCTGAACTGTATGCATTTTCTCTTGCCTTGAATCACATAAAATCTGAGCAGTACTCAAACTGTACTATTTATACTAGCTCGCTTCGTTCTTTACTGGCAATGGAATCTCTTCACGTTAGTTCCCACCCTATTCTCGCTGATATTCAAAACCAACTGGCCCATTTCTCTTTAACATCTTCTTCTATACAGTTTTTCTGGATACTGGGCCACGTTGGTATTTGTGGGAACGAGCTCACCGACACTGCAGCTAAGTCTATCTGCTTTGGCACTATCACCACTGTGCCTGTCCCATAAATGGACTAGATCCTGTATTCAAGGCTTTGTTCCGTGCCAGTTGGCAGTGGACTTCGAGTAAGCAACGTGAAAACAAGCTTTTCCAAATAGAACCTTCTTTTGGACTTTGACAGTTTTGTTTCCTAAAGGATTGGAAAGAGGAAGTTTTAAAGTCCATCGTTTACCTTTATCTGGGATTGATGCACTAGTGTGTTGTCTGTTTAACACTCAGGTCACAATAAGCTACATTTTACTTTCTTGTAATCGTTACGACTCTCAATTATGGCACTATTTTAAAAGTTCTGTCCAAATGTTTGTCTAGGACGTTAGACAGTGTTGTTGGCGATGGTTACACTGCCCATCTTAGAAATGTTTTTGGTTTTTTAAAGGACATTAATCTTTTTAATGCTACTTAAAAAAAGAAATGCATTAAAAAGGTCTAATGTATAAAATACAAAGTACATCTAGTTCGATTTAAAATTAGAAAATGGCCGTAATGTCAAATAACTCAAAACTAGAACTGGAAAGGCCAGCTTCAGGTGACTAACTTTCATGTTTGAACTACCCATTTTAGGCGTCCTGACGCGTTATTATAATTACAATTTTACTAAAGTCCTTTTAAAACTTGAATTGCTATACTTTCTGAAAACTGCCATAACATCAAATAACTCTAAACTAGGCCTGGAAAGGCAAACGTCTGGTGATCTAATGCTGATTTTTGAACTTGCCTATCAGTCATCCTGGCAAGTTATGGTAATTACAATTATGTTACAGAAAGTTCTTTACAACTTGTATTACTGTAGTTTTCTCTTACCATTGTAGACTAGATATAAAAATTGGATGTAATTCTATTCATGCTTTAATGGAAAAATTTATCTTGGTTTTGTTTTACCTTAATTTCGTCTTATGATATTTAATAATTTTATTTTAATTTTAACTTTTTCCAGATATTTGATGCAGATAACCTAGTTGCTTGGTGCCATAAGACACCAAACCAACTAACCCATATCACCATAGTGGCTTCCAGAATCTGATGACCTCTGCCATACCATAATATCTGTCACATTTAACAGAGCTGCAGGCTTCCCATTCCCAGTCATTCGCCGCAATGATCCTCAAAGGATAAGGAGACTGGGGAAGCCGACGAGGTAATCAAACATTATAGGAGACACGTTGGGTGGGGTTACCACCACGAACATTATCACCCACAACACTAGAAGTCAGAGGAATGGGCTCCTTCAAGCCCAAACATCAGCCTCACTAGCTAAGGAGGCATGGTCCACCCCAGTAGCACCATCACTCGCAGCCATTCCCACCAGGACAGAAGGAGGCTGATACTCCAAAGAGGATTCCACCCCAACAACAACACAAGTAGCGGAAATCGGGGCACTGTTGTAGTCCCCCAACCCTCTCACCACCAGAAACTGAATCTAACCCCAAATCTGCCAAACTAGCCAAAGTCCCATCAGAGTTCTCAACCACATCAGTGCTAGCAGGGTGGGCCTGGGCATTTACTGTGCCCCACCCTCCAGACAATGTCGCCAAATAACACCCATTACCAAATGTTGCAAAACGTTGACAGGGCTACCTGCCAAATTGATATTTTAAGGTGTCTTTAACCTCTAAGGGTAGCACAAAATGGGTGGATCCCAGTAGAATGGAATATGGTCAGAGGCCAATAACCAACATGAAAAAGATGGGCCATCTTCTCCCAGATCACTACCAAAGTCGAACAAAGGACCAACACGTGCAAAACAGACTCCAACTGAAAGGGACACAAAGGACACATCTCAGTTGTACAATAATTCTATAGGAATGTATGCTCCCTCACTGGTATGATGCTATGTACTATGCACCAGTTGAAAAGTTGAAAGCCTGGAGGTAGCCATTAACATGGTGCAGCACAGCACAGCTCCAAATAACATCCCATGGCAGAGCAGGGAGTTTTCCTCAATCCTGTGGGTACATTCAGGGATCAGCAAGCAGGAAGAAATGGGAGTCCATCGGAACGTCTTCAGGCGTGGTACGACATAGCCAAATCGCCACAGCAGCATCCACATACCAGGAAGGAGGGTCAAAACACGTTGGTGTTTGCAGGCTCACTGGAACAGCACAGAGTCTGCACCTCATGCCAACCAGGAATATAGTGAGGTGGCAACAAGGATGACTTCCGAAATACAAGCAGCAAAAGGGGTTCGCCAGAAAGAGAAAGACACTGGATTTGGACACATGAAATGTCCAAACCTCCTGTGAGGTGGCAGGATCAAAGAAAGCTGACACAGCCTCAGGCTTGCCACTACCCAGGAAGGGAATGACATGACATTTGATAGCCCATGCAGTGAAGTCATCCAGAGAAAGAATAACCCCAAGGTACCAGACCAAGGGGAGTATCCTCCTTTTAACCACCTCTGCCCTGCCAAACAAACAAATCAGCAGGGCAGAAACAGTAATCATGCAATGTCTAACTGACACACATCAACTCACCCCAGGCAACCTCGGGGCTTGTAAGAAACTGAACCCCAAAGCAACTGACTGGGGAACATAGCCAAACCAGTCCAAACAGGGAGTCGGCAGACGAGGCTCATTTGCCCAACCACTGAGCCTGATACTTGGCATAGTTGAGGCAGGCAGCATTTGCATGAGTAACGATGGAAAATGGCCACTACAGAACCTAGGGATGTTGTATTCTCAAGGAACAGGTTCATATCATCTGTATGGGAAAGATACTTGATACCCACACCACTTGGCAACTGGAGGCCATGCACCAAAACTGACTAACACAAATAAAAGAGCAGGCCTAAATCACTGATGTATAAAGCGAAGGGGACAATAGACAGCCCTGATGAACACCCTGGAGAATGGGAAACTGAGCTGTCAGACATCCATTAATTAAAAGCCTGCTAAAAGTGGCTGCATACAGGGATTGCAGACGCTGGACAAAACAGGAGGAAGACCACAATTCTACAGAACAAACCACAAAAATTTCCAGAAATATCCCTGTCTGTAATGTAATGAAACAGGTCCCTGAATAGCATCAAGTCTGAGTTTGAACTAAATAAGGTATAACTGCACACAAATGGGCACACAGGACTAGAATGTGGATGCAAAGATTATTTTTTAAAGAGAGACATGGGATGCCAGAAAGATCAGACTGGTTGGGATCCTTACAGATAAGTGAAATGAGCTCATCCAATATTCCTGGTGGTATAAAGTCACTAGTCAGACAGCTGTTAAGAAGTCTGACAATGAAGAATCTGACAACATGGCACACGTGGCGATAAATTTCCACTGGCAAACCATCCAACCCAGGACACTTATCAGGTGGCATGCACCAAATGGCCAACCAACATTCACCCAAGCTGATGGGTTTCACCAGCTGATCGTGAAAAGAAGGAACGAGTGAGGGCAAAAAACTGAATGATGTCCTCACCAACTTTACTTCCCCTTACCCAAAATTAAGCTACACCAGGAATTAAACAAAAAATCTTTGCACTTTATCTTCCAAGATGCCCTTCATTCTAAAACATGAAATTTTACGACCTCAACAACAAAATTAAGCCCGACATAATTATTTCTGAAACTACCGTTCAATAAAACAAACATCAACTTAACAAATTACAAATTCTTCACACACGTTAAAATCAATTAATTTGCTTAAACATAAATAAAAATGGACAGGTTGATACAATGGAACTGGCGAGGATTACATTCTAATCTGGGTGACAAAGTACTGATTAATTCTTACCATCCTGTGTGTTTTTCTTTACACGAAACCTTTCTGAAACTGCTGATCCAATCACCTTTCAGCAGTTTTCTTTGTACAGGAATAACATGCTGTGTGATGGACAAGTGCATGGAGCCTGTCATTTCTGTACAAAGAAAACTGCTGAAAGGTGACTGTATTCACAGGGTGGACACATGCTGATAAACCAACAGTACCACCCTGTCTTTGCCACTTGAAACACCTGTTGTACCATCACTGTTTGTTATCTCTACCTGTTGCTTGGAGATACCTGTGATAAATCAGACAATGATGCCCTCATTAAACAGTTGCTCTCTCCCTTTTTAATCCTGGGAACATTAATGGACGTCATCCCTCCAGGAAGTGCTATTGATTTCTCAAATTGCTCTCATTCGCTATTTTCCCATTTTTGTTGAAAGGTTGCCAATAATCGATGAGACAGTGATCATTTTCCTATAATTTTGAGAGACACTGGCCGTGGTCAATGCCACTCGACCCACATGCCATGGTGGAAGCTTGATCAAGCAAAATGTCCCTTTTCAGTACTCGTGAAGAGCTTGATTCTGTCATCGTCTGTAAGCCCTCAATATGCAACTGTGTGGCAGCAGTAACTGACTGTATTGTACAGGCAGCTGTTCAATACATTTCGAAAAGCTCCAAAACGTTTTCCATGATATCCTCATCCGTGATGATATCCTACCTGCCACATGGCAGGGAAGGCTCAAAAAGGGGCCTGGGATACCTTTCACAAGTATCCCACACTCAAACAACATAGTTTTCCAGTAGATCCATACACATACTCAGCAAGTAAGACATCAAAGCCAGAAGGCATCTTGGATTAAGTTCACAACCCACATATTTTCTACCAACGGTTCAAGTCATATGGGACAACATTTCAAAGGTCAGTAGGCAATATAATTCTGAACCCTATTGATCTTGCTCTATGAAGCCCAGGAAGTAGCTTATACCTGAAGCATCACTGATATTCTACATAAAAGCTTTTGCCATGTATTTAGCACTTCTGCTTCTTCCTTCACCTTTTTAGCTATCGAGACTTGGGCAGAGCAGTCGCCTCTTTCCTTTCAAGCTGATTGTCTCAATGACTTTAATCGTTCCTTTACACTGGTGGAATTCAAACTGGCCCTTCATTGGTCTGACAGTACATTGCCATCTATCTTCTGCTTCTCTTGCTATTCTTCTGATTATTTTTAACTGGATCTGGAAGGAGAATGTTTTTCCTGATGCTGGACTATTGTTCTATCTTTCTCTAAGCCGTGGAAGGGTCCCAAGATTCCTTTTAACTATTGTCCAATTGCTTTGGAAAACTGTCTCTGCAAGACCTCAGAGGATGGTTAATGCTCGTCTCGTTTAGTTTCTCGAATCAAACATCCTCCTCTCGCCCACCCAGTGTGGGTTCTGACAATAGCACTCTACCACATCAGAAAAGCCTTTTTTTCAAATGACAACATCTTGTATCAATATTCTTTGACATTGAGAAGGCTCATGATACAACATTGACGTATGGCATTTTACAAGACCTCCACTTGTATGGGTTATATAGCTATTTGCCCATTCTTATTAAAAACTGTAATGGACAGGTGATTCGAAGTTTGTATTAATTTTTAAACTGAAAAGTGTAATACTCAAAACACAGCCCGAAGGGAACCCAAGTTCCTGTAGAAAAAACAGCAATCGCTGAACTGTTTTAGTGTAGTTGTAAATCGGTGGGAGGTTGTAAGATATTTCCTGTTTACTTGAATTGGGAAAGAGATGAGGAAAATGATCGCTTGGCACAGCAGGATGCAGTGAAAAGTTTGGAGAAAGCTGAAGTAATGTATTTGGAATAATAACTGAGTCGAGGATATCATACGTGTCCGTGCCCACATAAGTGTGGGGTGGTTAGTGTTGATGACAGTCTCCATCCACAATGGTGGTTCGGTTCGTGTGAAAGTGTGTATGTGTGACAATAAAATCACCAACTAAAATAGGCTTGGTTTGTATGTGTAAACAAGAATGAATGAAATTTGTGTATAATAGTTTACTAGGGGAACAATACACGGGTAAAAGTGCAATAGAATGTCTACTGTTAAACCGGATGTAAACTAGACTATACTTAGAGGTAGGTATCTGTTTCAATACCAGTGCAATGAGTTAAATAATTTTTAAAATAAATGGCGTGACTTCTGTTTTCATCTGTTTTAGGACGTGTAAAGAATTTGTAATATTAGTATTATCTTGTAGTTTCAGAGATAATGATTATATCAACATTAAAAGTGTTGTGTTGATATCACGAAATTCTAATTTTTGTGAAGGATTTTTGGTTTGATTTTTTATTTACATTTTCGTGAGTGTATACGTAAAGTGATATGGTGCGAGGTGTAGGAGTGGTAAATAATGTCTGGGAGTTTCGCACACTTGATTAATTAATATTTTGTTGTTTTGATAGGTTGACTATTGCAGTGTACTTCTGTGAGAATGGCTAGTAAATTGAGTGTAATCCCAAAGGTTGGGGGAAGTTTGTGTTTTGTTGATGTGAAGACAAGGTAATGGTGTGTTGCTCTTTTGTTTATTTGTTCTGAATGTATGTGTTGTTGGTAAGTTGGTGTTGGGTGTAGCTGTGGCAATGGTGCAAAAGAATTGAGATGTAAAATCTTTAGAAAACGTGTAATTAGTTGTTGGTACTTGTGGTGTTAGAAGTAATGAGGTTTTATTTAGGGTAACAGGGGGAGTGTATGCAGGGTTAAACGTGTTCGTGATATTTACTGGTTGAGTACTTTTAGCAATACTAGGGTTTACTCTGTTTCTAATGACCTGAAATTTTGAACAGGCTCTATAGCTAGCAGCGTAGGGGTCTTAGCAGTTTGCACATTTTACCTGTTAGCGTGTGTTGGGGCACTGGTTAAACTCTTCTGGGTCTGAGCACCTAACGCATCTTGAGTTAGCAGTGCATTAGGTTGGGAATCCCCAAATCTTTGGCAATTGAAGCACTATAGTACTGCTTGGTGGAGAGGTTTGGCTGGTTCAATTTTAAATTTTGTGTAAAATAGGGTACACCCATCACGGAGTAACGTGTCTTGGTGTTGCTTGTTTTCAGAGGTTACTCTGATTAATGATGTTTTCTCCTTAGCCTTATAGGAAACAATTCTTTCGATTCGTTTGAATGGTATATTCTTTGTTAGGAACACCTTCAATAACTCTTGAAGCAGGTATGTGCGTGAGTTTTGCGGGTTCTGTGTTTGTAACTTGGTTGTTCACAAAAAATCTTTGCATCCACGTTCAGGAGAGAAATGGGATGCCACGAGGAAAGATCTTCCGACCAGCTGGGATCCTTACAGATAAGTGTAATTAGCCCATCCAGCGTTCCCGGTGGCAGACACCCCGCAGCCAGACAGGCGTTAAAAAGTCTGATGAAAGAGGATCAAATGAAATGTCACATGCGGCTGTGAAATTTCACTGGCAGCCCATTTGGCCCAGGACACTTACCAAGCGGCATGGACTGAATGGCCGACCAACACTCACCCAAGCTGATGGGCTTCACCAGCTAGCTGTTCATGAAAGGAAGGGTCGAGGGAGGCCAATAATCGAGTAATGTCATCCCACAACCCCTCGTCTACGTGTGAAGCCAAAAACAAATGGCGGTAATAGCCGAGGCAAACGTTCAGAATGTCGGAGATGTCAGATGACAATTGACCATTCTACAACACCAGACTGGAGATGTATCTGGTCTTAGCCATCTCCCATGCCTTGCACAGTGGAACCCTGGTGGCAGTTCTGGGATCGAGCCTGCAAGGCCAGGCGGCTGGCCCGCGAATGCCAGCTTGCCACAGCAAGGAGGCACAGGCTTACTTGAGACCCGCCAACAAAGACGTGGTGAAGATTTGACAGAACAGAGCTCCCGAACGAGGACGAGCAAAGCGTCCCCATCCTCATCCTTGGCAAGGTGGGAGATGTTGAGCCTCCACACACTGGGGCCCCGTAAAACGGGGACAAAATCCCGGAATGTGGCGAGAAACGCCTGATGGTCAGGCACGTAAAACGAGACATCTCCAACCCGATGAACAGCAGCCCTGCCGAGCCTCTGTCGAAGGCCAGGTGTCACATAGAACCTGTAAAAGCGACAAGAAACGCCCTCACCGTTCCAGGTACCCACAAAGGCACACCCATGCAGCGCATGCCAGACATCGGAAAAGTCGAAATCCGACAGCACTGCGTGCAGAGATCGCGTATACTAATCAACAGAAAGAGGATCACCCCAATCTTGTCGAGGTGAGGTTCCAAAATGCAGTTGAAGTCGTCACCAAGGACGATATTGGACTATAAACATGTCCAAGCCCGAGAAGAAGGCCTCCTGCTTCTCAGGCCAGGCAGGCACATAGACATTGACAAGACAAATCTTACGATCCCCAGTGACAACATCAACGTACACCACCTGCCCCTCAGCATCACTATGGGATGCGAAGTTGGTCCCATTAAAATGCAAGTGGAAAAGGATCCTCACCCCCGCGAACGTGTGGTGCCAAACGACCAGAAGGCACGGACAGGGTAACGGGAGGAAAAGGAAAAATGGTCCCTCCGAGAGGCAAAATGGGCCTCCTGCAAAAATATAGCATCAACTGCAAAGTGGTTAAACAGAGAGAATGCCTAGAATTGCTTAGCAATACTACGTATCCCCTGGCGATTAAGTGTAAAGCAGGAAAAACCCATCAACCAGTCAGAGGGGAGAAATCAGTGACGCTGCTGCTTTGACAAAGTTGACGGAGCCAGGGGGGCGTACAGCCTCTTGAGGCTAACCGACCCCACCCCTCTTCACAACAGCGGCCGGCGACATCTAACCATTGCCGCTGCACTACAGGAATATCCAAACCAAAGTCCGGCACCTCCCCACTGTCCTCATTCAGTCCAGACAGACAGGGAAGACTGGGGAAATCTAGAAAACTTGCGAATGAGCTGGGAGACAGCAGCTCGTCCAGAGTAGGGGTCGGCGCCCGCACGGCCTCGGGTGATGGGGACTTTGCACTGCAGTGTCTGACACGGCTGCAGCAGATAGTCTTCATGGCCACAGCAGCGACACAGTCGTCACATGCCTGGGTAATTACACATCACCTGGAATCCGTTCACAGATATGAAGTTCGGAAATGGTGTCTTCATGTTCATACATACACGACGGTTCCCAGTGCACACATGTGGCCGCTTCTGGTGCGCCTTGTGTTCTAACTTTCGTACTATCCCATACGCCGACAACACGTCCTTGACTACGTCATGGGACAGTTCCTAGGTAACTGACCGGAGGGTGATCCACTTAACGTTTAGCCCGGCCGGCTCCACAGGCACAGGCTGGTCTCCCAAGGGAAAGTCTCTTTGGTCGAGCAGGCGACAGGCGTGAGCGGCCGACGCCAGCGTCGCCACATAACACCCGTTGCCAGAATGTTATAAGCAATCTACATGGCTGCTCCCGACAGCGGCGTTCAAAGCGTCTATAACTGCAGAGGGCAGCGAGGCCGTGGGCACCACGAGACGGATGGACCGCGGCCGAACAGAGTACACGGTACGTACACGAGCACACACACAATGACCCCCACACAAACACTCCTACACCGCAATGAGGCTACACACGATCAAAGGACATGAACGAGGCAGAACTCGGCACGGCACATGGTACAGGACACGGTACAATCAACATGCCGAAAAACAAACTGGAACAAACCCAATGCTAAGTACAGAATGAACCACACCATACTCGACTGCCAGCAGTGGTACTCACTCGCACTTCAACAGGCAGGAGGAGCACACCAAACAAAATGTTTGAGGTTTAAATAGGGCAAGCCTCATTCACAATGCTGAGTAACGATCTTCTAATCATGTGCACTTGGTGTGATACACCTGTGTGTGAGTTGAGCCATTTTATGTGGGAATAAATGTGGTGTCCTAACTTTTTCCTCAGTTCGAATATGCATTTTTGTAGCACAGCATTTACAGAAGTTCTTAAAGTCTTTTCTTCACTTTTAATTGTTTAGTTATATTTTTATAATCTCTCAGTATTGTTAAAATTGAGATTAAATATCTATATAACCAAAAAATGTTACGTAAATACACAGGCTTTCATAGGGTGTCCTAACTTCACATGACTGTACAAATATAATATCATTGTGTAATGTTATCTGAAACGTAAGAATATATATTAATAATGTTTGATGTTTCAATTAGAAATTATATTCTACTTTTGGATTACTATTTTCTAGGTTTTATCTAGAACTCGGGTATTTTTCGTTTATATAAAACACAAATTTAGATACATAGCCTAACTTTTCGAAGGTGTAATAATTTAGACGTCTATAAATATCAGTGTCGTCCATCTTGCAATTTGAACAATTTTTACCTGAGGGTCAAATTCACCTGAGAGTATAATAACCTTTGATATTTATAAATAACACAATGCTTGTGGACTACCAAGATTAAATAAGCTTTCATACAAGTGAGTATATAACTTCTATAGGGAATTTGAAAGGGGCTTCGTAAAAATTCCGTTTTTCGCTACATTTTAGTAAAAATAGGTGAAAAGGTCTGTCTTAATAAAGTAACTTAATTCTACAAAAAAGGTTACTCCACAGTTACACTTCCCCAGAGTATGTAGTGGATGTATCTAATCGCCCATTCACACTGGTTGTGGTATTTATCTCAAATACATTGCTTCAAAATAATGGATATATAACTTAAACTAATGCTGTGCATTTCTCCGCAGGTAAATTGAGATGGTGATTTCCATGTGTAAAAAGTCGAGATGTTCTCTTATTTTCATCACTTTCACTCATAATATCGTCAAACATAAAATGATTTGGCATTGCCAGTTGTAAATGATCCAAAAAATACTCTGGTAAGCATCAGTCAAAATGAATATTAGGTATGGCTTTCATTAAGTTAATATACAGCTGTTGAAATTTATTATAGAACCATAAAATGTTTTCTGAAGTAAGTAAAATAACATCACAAGAATGTGATAACATATTGCTAACAAACTGAGTTTTACTGCTTTCAGTTGGACCAGACCTGTGGAAGGAAATCTGTTGTAAAAGATACATTCCCAACAAAAACTCAACGTATTAAAAAATCAAATAAACACAGCCACAGAACTGATAAAATTAACGATGAAATCAACAAAATAAGACATTTCATCAACAACAACAAATTTCCTTGAAAAACTGTTGAAAAATTATACACACACACACACACCTGGACCAACAACAACAAACCAATAATAAATTCAAAGATACAACAAACTAAGTTTAGAGATATACATACACATGTATATGTGTTCTTTATATTTTACATACAGTCAGGGCAACAAGATATCATTAGTTTGTCAGATTTAAGTAGCGTTTTTAGTACTATAAGTAATAATGATACTAATATGTTGATTCAATGTAAACATAGGGATGAATTATGATAGAAGCAATTAGTATTGTTAAGAGTAATAATAATACCAAGCTGGTATGACTGCGTTAGGCTAATTTGGTTCATTTATATAATTGTTGGCTTTAATTTACGGATTAATTTTTAACTTAAATTAGTACAGAATTATGAATAATTTTAACAGTTCTTAGCTAAGATATCAATAATATTATATCATTATAAGAAGCTCGTTTTTGTAAATTAGTTTTTCTAATTGTGATGTTTTAGAAATGCTTTTCCAGACGTGTAATAACAATGTATCTTCTATAGACCTTTTAATATAAATGCGAAAGAACACAAAAAGCACAATCTCTATCGGTTCAAAGTGTGAAGACTAATTCATTTGCAAAACTCTTGCATTCGACACATCGGTAAAGAGTAATCCTACAATTCGTGTATCTACTTTCTTCCTAAAAACAGATTCATATTTATTTTGAGTTAATACTGCTATATAATAATCATCACAAATAAATGAAGGATATAGGTCGATATTAGATGCTAAAGAAATGTATGTTCACGTGGGTGCCATGCAGTTCTTTTCGGGAGTTATTAAACATGATAAAGCAATACGACTCTGAATTGAGTGTACCCACAAAATATTATTTTTATAATAACCAATCCAATACAGTCTTTACAGGTAATTAGGATTACAAGCATCAAAATTAATAGACTGAAGCCTAAAAAACAATTTGAGGCGCTGAGAAACGGTAATATGTTTTCTTTATTCCGGATTTATGAAACTTTCTTAATTAATAGAAAAAAGAAGAATATTACTTTTCGATATGTGCACAAAAAGATTATGGAAAATTCCTTATTAAAATCTAAACAATTTTTTATGAAGTGAAAATTCGCAAACCTGTGAAACCAATTATTTCAGACCTGCAGGAAACTAAGAAGCGTAACAAAGGTGAATTTTTACCTGATATATTAGTATGTAAGACGTCAGAGCAAAGCTAAAAACGAGGAAGAGAGAGTGTCCGCACATGTTGATGTATTGACACGTGGAAGTATGGAATTGTAGACATCCAGAGGAGTTCGGTCGGTCGATGACGTAACTGGGAAGACATAGGAGGGCAAGAAGAACATCGATTATGAGTTAGTGATGTGATACTCACATATAGACATTACAACATTACACGAGTGTGTGCGTGTATTTTAATGTGTTTTGACTTAAAAAAAAGTATGGTTATAATATACATGTATATATTTATAAATCCACACACACACGTATATCGATTACTTGAATAAATGCACACTGAAAAAATTACTATGTAAAACAAATCGGAGTATACCCAGAGAAAACCTACTATCTCGAATATGGAGGCCTACAGAAATATTCCAAAGAGAAAAACATGTACATAGAGGCTCAGCTTTGACACTGTAAGTCAATTGGCTAAAACAATGTGTTTTCTGTATGCGTAATTGCGAGCACAGATTGACAGTTTTATTGTATATACTAAGTTCATCTAGTTTAACTACAATGATAAGTTTACATCATAATACGAGCATCTTTTTGTGAAATACAAATGTTCAACTGCCCGCTCTTATCCTTCCTGCGGACATTCCTGTACATGGATCAGGTGCCGAACAATATAGTTTACCCGTGTTGTAACCGTTTCATAATAAGCTACACCCACTTTCCAGTTTTAAAATAAAGTCCATTATGTATCAGCACGTGCTTTGCTTATCACTCTATGATCTGCCAAACGTGAATACAGTGTATTGCTTAAGAAAATGCCGGCATTGACATCTTAAGACTACGAGTTATTAACAAATCTTAAAATCGAGGCTTAATGCGCCCTGACGATATTTCTTAAATATTAAACAAAATTAAAAAAGGGGTTTATATATCGAGCATAAATAGTAGAACAAAGACAAATTTTGAAAGAAATGTTTTCCTTATTTACAGTATACAGTTAGGTACTTATATACAAAAATATGAAAAACTATTATAAAAATATATAAACAGACAATTTAACTCATTTAAAAGAGAAAGCTCTTAATGCTACATATCAAATCATAAGGCCTGACATGGCCAGGGGTTAGTGTGCCCGACCCGCACTCCGAGGGTCGTTGGTTCGAGTCCAAGTCACACCAAAAATGCTCGCCCTCCCAGCCGTAAAGGCGTTATAATGTAATGGTCAATCCCACTATTTGTTGGTAAAAGTGTAGCCCAAAAGTTGGTAGTAATTACTAGGTTGCCTTCCGTCTAGTCTTACACTGCTAAATTAAGGAGGGTTAGCGCAGGCAGCCCTCGTATAGCTTTGGCGAAATTCATATAAAATATCATAAGGAATAAACAAGCATATAAAAAAATCTTTAAAAATAAGTTTTGTTTGAATATTTAAATTTTTTTTAAAGGGGAAAACATAATAATGAAAAACTGATCAAGGGTTATTTGAGCTAGTTATCTATAGTTTAGAACTGACAGGCTAGAGGAAAAGAATCCAGAATGTAGGGAAGAAGGTGATAAAGTACGATAACATATTTGACCATAAGAAGCTCACTGTTCATATTAATTGAAGACCATATGATTGTAAAATACATAATTACAAAACTTATAACTGTCACGACATAAAATATTGTTTATCTAATTGAATGTGTAACATGTAGTATCCAGTATGTGTGATACACTAGCACATCTGTAATAAAGCATTGCTTTTGGTTATCTTTATCACAGAATTTATCTATAAAGAGCATAAACTTGGAGGTTTAGCAACACTTGCAATTGAAAGTATTACTAACACGTGGTTGGAATTTAAGTTAAATTTAGCACAGACGAATGGAGATTTTAAATTAGGATGGTCAACTGATTAATAAATTGGCGAATTCTTAATTTTGGAGGTATTGAGGATGGTAATATATATAATATAGTTTGTTAGCTCCAGGTGATTTAGGTATTTAGTGACTGCAAATATATCTTTCAAAAGTAACTTTTGTATATATGACCTGTGTCACTTCCAAATGGAGTTTGTTTTCCATTATTATACATTCTTATCGGAGAGGCAGTGGGTGACTTTTGCCACTGAAGTGTATTGGTTTAAATTTGTTTGTGTCTGATAGGATGTTCTTCATTTCGTGAATGTATTCATTTGTGTTCATTATGACTATAGTATTTCGTTTACCTGTTTTTAGACTTTTAATGTTT
The DNA here is from genome assembly GCF_004210375.1 of Tachypleus tridentatus. Lineage (NCBI taxonomy): Eukaryota > Metazoa > Arthropoda > Merostomata > Xiphosura > Limulidae > Tachypleus > Tachypleus tridentatus. Next base: position 823,662 of record NC_134835.1, read on the forward strand.
TTTGTCTTGTTTTAGGTTTTTAATCGAATTAGTGTGTCTTTTCCTAAGGTTGTTTTTTATTTTTCTGTTTTGGTCAAAAGTTTAAGACCATACCAAAAAGCAGTTCTAAACAAAGTAGGAAATGCCCAACAAGAGGTCTCAGCAGTGAGTTGCACGGCAATCATTGCTAATAACTGCAAACATTCGCTTTGACATGGTCAATATAAGTGTTTTCCGAAGGCTGGCTTGAATGTTATTCCAAGTGGTGAAGGTGGTTTTACGATAATCATGCATTGTTTGGAATTGACATCCATTTCTATAGACTTACCTTGTAATCTACCCACAAACATTTTCAATGTGGTTCAGATTGGGTGAACACGCTGGATGGTCCAAAAGAATCAGGGTTATTCGCCATGGAAAAGTCCTATGTTCTGCAGGCATTGTGGATTGCAGTGTTGTCCTGCTGAAATATTCATCCATTTCTAGTCAATATGGATGCTCTCTCCAACACGCCAATGTAGCCAGCTGCTGTTTGAGGCCCCTCTATAACCTGAAGCTCCATTGTTCCATGGAAAGAGAAAGCGCCATAGATCATGATGGTGCCTTCTCCACTGTGTCGTGTAGAAAATGTCTCCGGTGAGATATCCTTATCGTGCCAGTAATGTTGGAAGCCATCTGGACCATCCAGATTAAATTTTTTCCACTTTTCTACGTCCCATGTTTGGTGCTTCTCAGAAACGTTTAACCGAGCTGTTTCGTGGTGTGGAAGGAGGCGTGGCCTTTGAAGATGTTTACGGATTTTAAAGCCTTTCTCTCGCAGATGCTGTCTTATTGTTCTTGAATTGCATTCTGCGTCCGTAAGGGCCTTAATCTGATTCAACAATCGACAACCCGTTGAATCTTCCTCCTCAACGCCGGCGAAATTTTCTTGGGCTGGCCACTTGTAATTCTTGTTCCATATCCCTCAGGGTCTTTTTAAGAAATTTGCAATAGCAGTTTTACTACGCCCAATCTCACCAGTGATGGCACGTTGAGAAATACCTTGCTTTTGCAGCTCGACATTTCTGCCACGTTCAAACTCTGTCACCTTTTTAGCCTTTGCCATGTTTTTACCCAACGTAACACAGGAAATGTCAGCGGGAGATGTTGACAACGCTAATGCTTGAATACAAATGACTAAATTTCGTGATGTGTTTACCAAAATACGCTTCGTTTCAGTATGGTCTTAAACTTTCGACCAGCTAGTAGTTAGGCTAATTTCATAGTGTTCACATTTTCTTTACTAAATGCTAAAAAAGTTGTTTATTTTTATTTTCCCTCTTCTCACTGCCATCTTTCGAAGCTCTACTCAAATAAGTGGTTGAGTATAACAACGCAAAATGCAAATTTTTTCTTTATGTTTATTGGCCTTAAAGTTTTGGCCAGCAGCGTATCTTCATATATTGTAAGGACTTCGTAGATGATATATATTGAATGATTTTATCTGACGGTTGGTCCATAAATTACTGAATAACTTCAAATGTTTATCTAATCATTATATAGGTGTTGTTGTTTTTTCTCTAAACAACCATTTTTGAAGCAATTTATTTGAGATAAAGACCACAACCAGTGTGAATGGGCGATAAGATACATCCACTACATACTCTGGGGAAGTGTAACTGTGCAGTAACTTTTTTTTGTAGAATTAAGTTACTTTGTTAAGACAGACCTTTTCACCTATTTTTACTAAAATGTAGCGAAAAACGGAATTTTTTTACGAAGCCCCTTCCAAATTCCCTATATAACTTTATACACTAACTTGTATGACAGCTAATTTAATCTTGGTAATCCACACGCATTGTGTTATTTATAAATATCAAAGGTTATTATACTCTCAGGTGAATTTGACCCTCAGGTAAAAATTGTTCAAATTGCAAGATGGACGACACTGATATATATATGCGTCTAAATTATTACACCTTCAAGAAGTTAGACTATGTATATAAATATGTGTTATATATAAACGAAACATACTTGAGTTCTAGATCAAAACTAGACAATAGTAACCCAAAAGTAGAAAATAATTTCTAATTGAAACATCAAACATTATTAATATATATTCTTACGTTTCAGATAACATTACACAAAGCTAAATGTATAAAGTTATCTTGATATAAAACCATTGTCAGAGTTAATGTGTAGTAGACATAAAGTTTGTTTTAGTTGCAAAGTATATTGTGTAATAATATACAATATATATATGTTTGTGTGATACTTCACAAACTTTTACTCACATCTGTTTGAAGATGTATAAGACTGGTATATCAAGGTCAAAATGATGTTGGGATAAGCAGGTTAGTTTTCAAAGGTTTTATATAGTTTCTAAAATAAAGGAGCTTAGATTACTTGCCTATTATGCTTGATTTATGATAACCTACTCGAACATCTATATATGGCAGGTACTATTATATCGAAGTGTGTGTCGGTATTTTTTAACTTAAGTTTTCTTAAACAGCATATTAGTATATCTTGAAGTTTCATTCACAAATGTTCCATTAAGCTTGTTAAATATGTGATTTTACACCAGGTTATGACAAAACACGAGTTTTTCCATAGAAGATAAAAGTGTGTTAGAAACTAATACTCATGGGATGTAATTTAACCATAAAACAATAAGTCTGGTATTTTTTTTTTTACACATTAACAAAATTTCGTAAATAGTATGATAGCGTATTTTGGAGCTTTCTGAACAAATATTTCAAACAGTTACGAAGTTTGTGACGTATGCATGTGAAATTGTTTTTGCAAAGAGTGATGCCAACATGGTGTTCCCAAATGAAATGTTTATGCAAACAAAATCTTTCTTTTGTCTTTGATTAACAATAAAGTTATTGATACTGAGAAATCACAATTAGTCATTGTAAATTATTTGACATATTTATGTAATATATAACAATAATTTTTCTAAACGTAGGATAATTAAGATAATCATGTTATCTCACATATTCCAATAGAATCGATCTTTCATTTTGTTCTAGTTTCTGCAACGCGTCCCTGATGGTGCGTCCTCTGTTGACAACAATTAGAAGTACGACCTCGCCATCTTTGATGTTTCTCCTTCAATTCTCATCCCCTGTGGCAGCCTATTAACGTTAGGCGATATCCTATTGCCACGATAATTCCGGGTTTACTACTAGTAACGTATTGTAAAACACATTGATAGAAATGTAGAAATATATTGTAATGAACGTTATTGAAGAAGACATGTAAAAGTGTGAGAGGCGTTTTTTAAAATTAAAATCATAACAAAAGAAAATAGTTGTACTATATTTGACAACCTTTTCATTCTAATCAATCTTCTTTTAGCAACATTGTGTCTAGCCACTGTACATTTAGTGTTTGGTGAATATCATTGTAAAAACTAAAATTATTGGTCCAGAGTTTATATACGATATTTCCTAATTTACATACCTTGTTTATACGGCGTAAGTTTAACCAGATACTTCTATGAATTGATCATTGAACGAATGTTTAGTTTTACTTTCTTAAGAGGCACACTGGAGTTAATTTTAAATGTTTTATTGTAACTGATTGTGGAGTAGTAGGTTGGTGACCGATTTTATACTTTTCACATAAACAAATCTGCTTTCACAACACTTCAATGTATATTTAACTGAGTATTCTTAGAAGTAATACATAGGTAATGTTCAACAAAACAAATATACTGATTTGTAAAGCATATTATTACAAATCTTGTTGTGTAAGTAGTGTATGTGTGACAAGATTGTTTTAATCTTGTTGTGTACGTAGTATATGTGTGTAGGTGCATCGAGATTATTATTGTTTTCGTGTTGTTTGTGTAAGTCTTATTCATAAAGGTAGTATTTGCATCACAATTTCATAATATGGTGTAGTTTCAGTTTGGTTAGAAGTAAGGAAACCCCAATAGTGGTATCATATCTTTCTTATCCATAATACCATTTTCCAGCCCATAAGGTATTTCATTATGTATCTTATCAGCCTTAATTGAACCCACACAATAAGGTTGTTTTCACAGAAGCATCACTTATATCTACATTTAGAACAACAATGTTGATTTGATTAGGAAGATCTGGAAATTTACATTCAATAACCCAACAAGTTGATTTTTCTCTACAGGAGGAAAGTGATCGAGGTTTTGCATTAAGATTGCCCAGAGTATCAGAATTACGGAATTTGATTTTGTGTTCATCTACAATATTTTCAAATTTACGAGAGCCAGAGTCAAAGAGAATGTCTTTCAGTAGAATACTCAATGGTTAAGATGCTTTAGATGCATCTCAGATGTAATAGGGCTTGAACGTATTAACATGACACAGCTGGGTAGCCTTCTTATGCCTCACTGAGTTTGCAAACAACCTCACAGCAAACATGGTACCTATCTTTGAATGAATGTCCCATGGTGGATAACGTAACTAAGACCATGTCACCATGACAGAACTTATACTCTTTAGTTTTATGGTTGTAAATGTTTTTCATTTTAGCTTCTGATTACTTCAATTTCTTCCGAGCCAATTCAGAACACCTAACAGACTGAAAACACATTCCAGTAGGTATATTTCCTTTGAGTCATCCTCCCACCATTGTTCCTTCAGGACCTTCAAAGCACCATGCACTTAACGGCTAAATACCAACTCAAATAAGCTAAACCATAATTATTACCGAAATGGATCAAAAGCAAATAATAAATTAGCTCCTTCATTCAAATCTGTCTCATTATCGAGACTGCATCGCAGGTTGTCATGGTAGAATGAAATTTCTCAAGAGCACCCCTGTAATCCGGGATGGTATTCACTAGATTTGATCTGTTTAGCATCAAGCAGGTAAACAACCTGTTGAAACAACCCAAAGTTTAATATCTGATCAGACTTAATTTCTTTAGGCGAGACATAAAAGTAAAGAAATTAATCAAAGCAGTAGAAATGTTTGTCTTAAATATTTATAAGGATAGCTTCAGAAAATTGTGTGGATGCACACATGATAGTCAACAAATGCTTGTTCCATCACGAAGTTTCTTAAATATTCAACACAATCAATAACACATCTGTAGGGTGCTTTGAAAGTTTGAATAGGTTTCACATGAGCAATAGCAACCTTTTAGTCAGAAAACGTAACTACTTGACGGGTATGACAAGTTTTAAAAAACAGAGAAACAACTTGCCTAACTTGTGGCCAAAAGAAATCTCATAATTTTGTCTTGTTAAAACCTAAATAACCTTCCATGGTGAGTTCACAAGCAGCTTTAAATATTTCAGAATGACTTGCTTTAAAAACAACGATTTCACAAATTACAGACCAGTCGTCTCTATGTGGCACATTTGGTGGTCTCCATTTTCTCTTGGACACACCATTTAAAACTATCTTGAGCATATCTTTTCTAAATCAACAATATTGGATGATTTGGTGAAACAACGCCCATTTGTAGATGCAAAAGCACTCTGTGTTGCCTCCCTGTCTTTTTGGACATAACATGAAGAGGTTGTTTTACACAAATGGCAGACAGACCTTGATGAATTTCATGGAATTTTATTCTAATTGTCATAAGGTGAGCTGGATTGTTAGAAGACTCTCCAACTTTAGTTTGTTGAACAGATATAGGTTTTTTTGCTGCAATGTCGGGAACACTTATTTATAAAACAATGATTTTATGTGTTCATGTAATAATCAAAATGAGCACCTGCTTCTTGTAGTGTTTCAACTTTATTTTCATACACGAAAGGTTTGTATAGCATTTAAGTTCCTGCATTAGAAATAACTTGGTTTGTCGAAACTGTTGCTAATGTGTATAGCATTACATCATCAACCAAAATAAACCTCATTTTCTTGGGCACATTCCATATAATTCATATGGGTTGAGAATAGTTGCTTTAACATTATTATATGTACAACCTGCCAAAGACAATGCATCATAACCTTTTTGTGCTTCACCACTTAAAATACTTTTCAATAATATTGACCATTTTTCAGAGGGCCATTCCATGTATTGGGCACTTTTTTTCAAAATGTTGGATATATCTATAGAAATCATTTTCATCAATTGGTGATATTTTGTACTAAATAGATATATTAAGGTTGTCATTTTGCCTTGGTTGATGGTAGTGAGTACAATTTCCATTTCTTTCTTGACATCCATATGGGCTTCTTTGACCTCGAGACATTGATTGTCTTTTTCAGCTTTGAGGTTTAGCTTGATTTCTATCCTATATTAAATATCGAGCTTAGGCAAAGTTATCTTTACTCACTCTATTGTGTCTCCACAAGCCAATCAGAGTATCAAAGATACACAGTGGAGAAGGCAAAAAACACTAACATTTTAGTAACACAATGCTTCAATTGTGAGAGACGCAAACACGTGTCGGATGCTTATAAGTAAAAGCCATGATGTGTACACTGTGGTGAGAATTATCTGGCATTTCAGTGCATAGAAGAAAATATTTATATCCAATGTTTTCCACATGTCCTTGGGTTGGGAGCACATTTATAAATATTCAATTTTAATCATTATTTATATAATTGCACAAGATCCAAAAATGTATATTTTTGAATTATTTGACCTCAGATACTCTAGATCATTAGAACAGCATAAACAGCTATATAAACGTATTGAACAATGTTATAGTACTTCCAATTCTAACGTGAATTTGCTAACAAGTGAAGGAATGGTGGTTGTTTGAAGTGTTTGTAAGAATGTATTATCAGAAGGAAGAGATTAGTAGTTTGTTTAATGTAGAAAGTAGATGTGTCCGAAAATCAAGTCGGACAGAGCTTCTGCTAGAAAACACCAAACTCTCACACCTATCTCTTGGCTTACTTTCCCTACTACTTCCCTCATGGAACGTCTAACGACAACAGCAGACTACCCTCAAAAGCAACTCACCATTGGAACCCACTGAATCTACCCACTTACAGTACCAACCACATTTCATGCACAACTAGAACAGTGACCATTGTAATTCCAATACTTGAATCAAAGTTGACTCTCCCTAATGAGAGCATCATCTACCACAAGATGAACAACATACAAGACAGACAGTCTGGGTAGGCTAGCTGTTGCATTTTGGCTAATTCTTCCACTCCACAATTTATCCATATTAACTGAGAAATGCAGTGGCCAATAGAGCACACAAGCACTAACTCGATATACTTATATTTAAAGAACCTGATTCAGACACTAAGTTTTGCAAAATAAAGCACTTTTAATATACTTTCGAAAAGCTATATTACAATGCATTTTGACTACTTTGATTAAACTAAACACAATCAAAGCTCTTTTAGTATAACCAACAAAACAAAGTCTTTACAATGTATCAACTCCACTGTCTTCGACTATGTTATCCAATGCCATGAGTAATTGTAGTAAGTTACTTAGAGAGTTTAGGTGAGAAACGTTTGGTAAACTCATCACTGGAGTGGTCACGACCATTATTCAGATTCAGAGGTTCACCTGGTGATGGCTGCAATGGTTTGAAACACCCAATTTCTTCTCGCTCTTTGGCCTCCAAACACAAGTTTTGCAGAACCTACTTTGAATTCATAAGAACTAACGTTTGAGCTTCAAACATCAGTTTTAATACAAACTCTTTCCAATATTACAATATTCCAAATAGTGTACACAACTGCCCTCAAGTAGATCTGACACTTAATTGGTTATTTTCCTTGATTGTTTCACAATCAAAAATCACTTGCTCGTTGTTTACAGATGAAGTCAGTTAGTTGGCAGCCTGCTTACTTGTATCCATACATATACTTCTGAAATGGATACTGCATCAAATTCGCGACTTTCCATTGTGATGCCAAGGAAGGATTTAGCATTTGCAGCAGTTTCTCCCATGCTGCAATGACGACAGTCTCTGTATAACAACCTTAGTTTCATCTTATGAATGAGACTTTCGTTACCCTTCTCAAGACCTTAAGAGCGTCACTTGCATAAATAGACGAGTAGAAACGTTTCTCAACATATCTCTCTTTTAAGGTAATTGCCATTTTATAATACTTTATACTTTTGTTAATATACATCACACTTCTCCTTACTGCATATAACTGCTCAATACACGAAGCATTTGAAATGCACAAATTTTTTCCTCCTTAAGATAATTTTATTCTTGGTAAATATTTACTGAGTAAACTTCTCCATTTCTATCATTCTGTTTAGACATCTTGGGACATTTTCAATACTTTCCCTAATATTCTGCATTTTTAGTCAGTCAATCTTCAACTGGGTAACAAGTTACTGCTTTTACTCCTTTATTCTTTAACTATCCTCATAATTAAATTGAACTTTAAAATATATGACACACACATCAATCATTTCTAATAAACTTTAAACATGAATCATATGTACTTTGCTCGTGTTTGTATCTAATAAACATTAACACACTACAATAACAATTACAGACCACAATTATATGCTTGATTCTCATTAAACTATATAATTATATAAACACTTGATATGACAAGCAAAAACTTAACATTATCTCATAATTATGTTAATATCATCTAGCTATTACATCAAATTGAAGACAATCATTTACAGTCAAGTGATTCCTTTCTTCCTGTCTTCTAGACACTGTTCTTTTGTTATGTTCTCATCTTCAGAATTCGTGTTGAAAGAACAAAACACCGACTCACTGTTTCTGATCCATTTGTATAATGCACAAGCCTTTATCTTATCACAATGTTCAAGTGGTTGAATACGATAATCACATCACATGATTATTGCAGGTCAATTGTCTCTATACTAAATAACTGAAGTTTAACGTCTACACATGCAAAATCAGTCAAGTGATGAGCCTCACCTCCAAACTCTTCGACAGATTTTGGTGTATGTCTCACTCGTATCCCTACAGATGACAACTAACCCGGAAAGTCCTACTGTCTTGTTACTCATTCCAAATTCCTGCTCTCTTAGCGTTTGTTTCTTAAATCTATGGTCATCTTCAATTAACTAATTCTCATTCTAATCGTCTTTGAATTCTCGAACAACTTTTACATCTTGCTTCTCGAACATTTTTGTTGGTGGTGTTAGTGACAGTGATTTTTAATCCTATTAATTTTCCCTCATAATTTTGATTTGTAATATTCACTTTATAATTAGCTGACCTCATCAATTGGTTAAATAACTTCAAATTTTGTCAGTCTCTAACAAATCAATCTTCGTCCTAATTAGATGGGTCACCGTCAAGTAAAGCAACCACTTCAGTGGCCTCTGAATAAGACAACCTTCTATTATTGCCTAGCCCTGTTTTGGTTTTCATTTTGAATTTACATAACCCATCTAACTTCCAAAATTGCATTAAAGCCAATTCCTCATGTACTGTGTATAACACTATACTTACTAGTATTCCTACCAAGCATAATGTTATATTCACTGAACCAGTCCGTTTCCACTCATCTATCCTAATTTATTCTGTAGATAAACAGTTTACACACTGTTGAAGTTCTTTCATACAAGGTAAATCTCGAATATTCTCTGATATGCCTGTTAGTTCTTTAATGTCTGAGCCTACATTTATAATCCGAATGAGATAGCATAATTCCTTTACCATGAATGCAACGACTTTTAGCCAATCTAAATATCCACTAATCCTTAATTTAACTTCTTCAATCTGGTAGTCAAATTTGTGTATGTTGACTTACGGCATACCACTGATAAGGTTAATTCATCCTTTACATTAAACAAAGTTCCTGGGATAAATGGCTTAAAGATAAATACCCCATTTATTTACACAGCTCTGTTATTCTATCCTGCAAACATTACATAGTTACACAAAGGGTACTGAAAAGATTCCTGAATTAAGTTCACTTACTCTAATAGGATTTTCTATACATCAGTTGTAAGACTTGTAATAAATTACAATATTTTATTAGTAATGTTAAAATACTGATATAAAAATTAAGTTAATGGGTTTAATAAAAAATTTGTATATCAAATTATAAAACTATTCTGAAATAAATACAAAAATGTAATAAAGAAAAACTATTAGTAAATTTTTCCTGCTATTTATTCTGAAAACTTTAATTAAAAATAAAAGTAGTTTAAGAACTTGGCACTACTTTATACAGATGAACACTTTGAGCCTCATATGAAAGCATGACAGTTACAGTAAACTTAGTATACATGCCATTCACCAATGAAGAAAGACTAAGAATACATCATCAGTTGTCTAGAAAATCCGCTAATAATTCAGAAGACTCGTCTGAAACTGCACTGAATTCTTTGCAATCTTCCACTAAAGCCTGCACCATCCAATATTAAGCCTGATAATACTATCCCATGGAAGTCTCCACCACTTGTAGGAATGCTGAAAACCCCCCAGCTATCATTACTGAAGGCATTCCAGCCACTTGTCAGCCTGATATTGCACGAAAAATACTTAAAAACTTCCAGAATATTGAATAATCTGAAGTCGGAAGAATCCCGAAAGGGGAATAGTAGTTAAGTCCTCTCAGTGATGTCGAGGAAACCCACTTGTAGAGAAATATATATGAAAAACGCCTCATTTGGGTTGAGATTTTTTTTTTACGTAGAGAGGAGTGAACAACGTTTCGACCTTCTTCGGTCATGACAATGACCCAAACGAGCCGTTTTTACCTATATAGTTAAGTGCTTTCATTCAAGGCATTCTGCTAAACTACTATGGATGAAATCAAACTCAAACTTGCTGCTTCCAACATCTGCCCTCTCTATACTGACAGAATCAAATCTTTCAAGACTGGACTACCAGTCCCACTCGTGAAACTTGCTCTTCAAGACCAAACCATAGCCAACAACCTTGTTGCCAATGGAATAACCCTATGGTTAGCCAAATATTCCATCTTCGCAGAATAATGCCATTTTTTAGGCGTTTTAATTGTCGATGCTTTGGCCATACTCACGCTGCCCGTAAAGCCTCTCCATGATGTGTTCATTACGGAGGTCTACACCATGTCAGTAACTGCCAGAGGCCATGTCAAGAAACCACATGCAGCAACTACAATGGTGAACATGCAGCATCCTACGCTGGTTATCCAAAATATCAAAAAATGCTTAGACATAAAAATCTGAAGCTTGGCAAACCAATCCCCTCTGTTGGACATCTGTTAAAGTCCAATCCACATTAAATAGCATTATCATCTGGTGCAACACCTGGAGGGTCGCGCTTAATGCCATTGAAACACAAGCTATAATATTCAAATGCAAAATCTCGAGGAAAAACAAAATCTATCTCTAAGGTTAAACTTAATATGATGGACACTAAACTTAAATTTTCTTCAACTATAAAATTCCTTGGCATTACGTTCAACAAGAAGCTAACTTGGACTGATCACTTTAAAACCATTCTCTCAAAAGTCTATAAACGAATCTACTACCTCAGAAGAATCAGTAGTATCGTCAAAGGATGTAGAACAAAAACGATTCTCACCATATACAGAATTTACATTCGGCCGATCATTGAATACGGCAACATGATCACTGCAAAAGCACCCCTCTTCCATCTTTAGAAATTACAACAGGCCCAGAATCTTGACATATAACTAGCATATCGACTCCCCAGGTACACACCGATTGATTAATTTGATAAAGCAAGTACCACCCTACCTCTCAAGAAAAGACTTACCGTATTTTCTGGTTAATAAGCCGAGGCCAATTTTCAGCTCTGAAAATGAGGGTTCTTGGTTATTACCGCCCAATAAGCCAAAGCCATTTTTAAGAAGTGACAAGTTTCTTCAAAATGATTTCTTAGTCTCGTTTCAGCGTCAGCATGCATGTTGCGTGTGATCATTGTCGTTCTGTAGTAAAGCAGAACGTGTCGTATTGAGACAGAGATGGAATCAATATGTCATTCGTTATTGGCTCCACTCACTGTAATTAGGTAACCAATGAAATTCTAGAAACAACGTTTCACTGTAGTCTTAACGTGCTTTGCTGATGGGACAAAATTACCGCCTATGGTAATTTTCAAAAGAAAAACATTTCCTAAGAAGAAGAAATTTCCGAAAGGAGTGATCGGCCAATAAGCCGATCCCCAAAAATCAGGTCCAAAATTTAGGGCCAGAAATTCGGCTTATTAGGCGAAAAATACGGTACCTATCTAGCAGCTAGATACTACAGAAAAGCAAACAACCAAACACAATTAACAAGACAATTTCCACAACAAGCAGCCACCCCACGATCTTGACAGTGATACCTCTCACCATACAATTACATACAAGCCCTGAATGTAAACTCGAATGACTAATCATGTATGCCTTCTTACTTCCAGCGTTGGGGACTAGTGGGGTTGTTTTCTTTCGTCTTGTGAAAGTGGTTTTCTCGGGTACTCCCGTTCCCCACATCAAAATACTTTGATTTATAGGTCCATGCCCTGAAATGAGCTAGTTAGGATGCATCTTAAATCATCAAATTCTAGTATCAAAATTTCGGTTAATTTAGATTATGAGTTTTAACCAGGCTGACGTACTGTTTGCATCTCTCTACTCGTCTCATTTCATCTTTTACGACTACATTTACGTCTAAGAAACCTTCAAGCAGATGAATGAGTTGCTGAGTCTCTCGTCTCAGTCTTTGATCTCTTACAGACTCGGGAGGCCTCCTCCGCAGCTCTTTCCGACGCTCCTTAAACAGTCACACAAGTATGTTAATTTCGGGGTCATCTGTAATCACCATTTCAGATAAACAAATATCTTGCCACTCAAGTTCACTTCACTAATCACGTACTTCGTAAAATTTATCTCGTCGCTTGTGGGGTGAAGAGAAACAGTAGCTTCTGACCACCCCTGGTTATTTTTCGTTCCCTTTGGTGAACAACATTATAAATTAACCTAAATTCCTATCCAGTGTTTCCTTCCTACTAATGTCAAAAGAATGGTGAGTGAACAGCGTGTTAGATGGTCACACAGACGAGCTCAGTCGACGAGTCACAGACGAGACCGCTACTAGCTAACGTCTATAGTAGTCGATTTAGTAAACGCTCTTTATATTCCAAAGTACTTCAGTCCTTTTCAGGGCTACTTACTGCTTTCTTGATTTATACAAGCCTCTTATTAAAAGCTATACCGCAGGTGCTTTTTCCCCCCTTACTGAGTCTACCACTAAGCTGAACTCCCACCCTGGGAGTCTCACTGAAAAACCGTACAGCCATGAAAAAGAAGAAAGTAACACTGACTACACGCTCACAGGGCCCGTCCCTAACCAACACCGAGCGCTTGAAATTGTTAGCCGCCGCTAGCGTGGCACTCTCAACCAACGAGGGCCCTAACACATGAAGTGATTCTATTTCTACTCTCACTGCCACTTCATCTTGCTCTGCCAAGACCAACAAGAGCCCCAAAACATGTCCCACGGAAAATTCTAAGTCTACCAATACTTTCACTAACTCCACTACCATCAAGATTCCACCTGCAATTATCATAGAGGGTATCCCCGCGACCGTTAGACAACCCCAAATTGCCTCAACTTCGACGACTCTTCCCAAGCGTCAAGTTCAACAACATGCGCCACCTACCTCGCGGTGGAATCTTAGACACGAGTCACGACGACGTTGTCAACGAGTGATAGTGAACGCTACTAGCTTTCGTTAGTGCAGTTAATTTTGTGAAGGTTCTATACAATCCGAATTTCCTCAGTCCTTTTCAGGGCTACATATTGCTTTTTCGATCCTACTAGACTCTCAATTAAAGCTCTACCACAGGTGTTATTTTTCCTACCAAGTCTTCCACCAAGCTAAACTCCCACTCTGGGGGTCTCACAGGAAAAACGAACGGCCATGAAGAAGAAGATACCCAGGCCGACCACCCGCTCGCAGGGCCCGTCCCTTACCAACGCCGAGCGCCTGAAATTACAAGCTACCGCAAGCACGGCTCTTTCTACCGATGATGACCCGAACACTTCTAGCGATTCTCTGTCCACCCTCACTGCGACTTCAACTAGCTCGGTCAAAACCAGCAAGTGCCCAGAATCACGCCCCATGGTTAACTCAAAAGCTACCAACTCTTCCTCTAACTCCGCTACTACTAAAATGCCATCTGCAATTATTGCAGAGGGTATCCCCGCGACAGTAAGACAACTACAAATAGCTGCTGAACTTAAACGACTATTCCCAAGCGTCAAGTTCAACAACGTTCGCCGATTACCCCGTGGTGGAATACTTATCAAAACCGAATGTCCTAAAGACTACGCCATTCTTCTCAAAGCATGGCCAACGGATGCTTTCGGTGGTATCCCCTTAACTCAACGGGTACCTTCAGACTCCCCCAGAAAAACCATCGTCATCCGAGGTATACCTCTCGATACCTTGGACCAAGAAATTGACGAGGAATTAATACTACGTGAAGTTAAATTTTCTAACTTCTCTAGAATAAGATCAGCGAAACGCAGCAAGTCACGCCTCTTATCAAAATCAATGTCACTGACAACACCCAGGCCACCTCCTTCCTGAAAAACGGAGTCATTCTGTGGTTCCGTCGTTTTCGATTCGAGGAGCCTAACTTCCCTGATAATAATATCTTGCAGTGTTTTAACTGTCAGCGTTTTGGACACACGAAAAACGCTTGTACCGCCAAAACACGCTGCGTTCGATGCTCAGGCGATCATACCATCAGCAACTGCCCAAAAGAAAGGAACAACACCACGTGTAGTAACTGTGGAGGTCCACACGCGGCATGTTTCCGAGGCTGCCCCAAATTCCAGTTTGTTGCCGCTATCAAGGCAAAATTCTCGAAGACTCCACGTGTGCAAACCGCACCAGTACCTATCGGCAAGTTCCCAACTCTACCTCAACAAACCACCTTTGTCAATCAACCATCTACTAGCAAACAACAACAAACCCGCAGTTATGCTGACACAGTAAAACAAACACCACAACCACGATACAGGGAACAAGAGCCAACTGAAGTACAACTTGCCATTCAGCCAGTCATTAAGCCTTCACAAGTCATCGCATTCATCGTTAAAGTTCTGGTTGCTGCTGCTAACGAAAATCTCGATCGTGACCAGTTCCTCTTAGCGGCATGTAAAGCAGCTCAAGACTATTTGATGATCCGAGGTTTATCACCCGATATCCCCGACCAACACATCACCGATGGACTCTCCGAAGCCTCCGAATAGGTAAGCCCAAAAATTTCCTCACCTTCTTACATATTAATATTCAAGGTGGACTTAATTACAAAAAATACGAACTTTTAGATTTAGCTATTAACTTAGATGCTTCTATTATTGCAATTAATGAAACTTTACTCACCAATAACAACTATTTCCGACTCCCCCATTACAAGGTTATTTCTAAACCTAAAACCACTCACACCAGAGGTATTGCACTTTTACACAAACAGAACTTAAACATCACCTTGATCGACCACAACAAACCAACTTCCCATGAATATATACTTTGTAACATCAAATCACCATCACTACCCGACATAACCCTTTTGGCTATACAGGGTGAGCCAAAAGTAGGTGGACAGCATTTGGAATAGGTTTATGTATCGGTTATATTAATGCAATTGTATATTATAACTATGTTGCAACTATATTAGTTGTGTTATATAATTACAATTTTATAATTACATTTGTTTTAATTTAATCTGTTTTCTTTTTTTTTTAGATTGTTAATAGAACCCATAATGTCAAATACTTTAAATACAGATAAAAGAATATGGGTGTTAAAAGAATATTGGAAATCTCAAAATACTGAAACCGTAAGGAGAAAGTGGGTTGAAACATTTGATACTCCAGCTCCAAAAAGACAAACCATTTACCGTATCCGTGACAAATTCAACGCCACTGGCTCAATCCTTAATGCTGCTAAAACTGGTCGACCAAAAACAGCCTGTACAGAGAATAATAAGCAACGTATTGCCGATGCATTTGTTCAAAGTCCAAACAAGTCCACCAGAAGAGCTTCTATGGAATTGAACATACCACAAACCTCTATTAGGCGAATTATAACACAAATTGGGTTGAAACCCTATCGACCGCAACTAATTCATGGCTTATTGGAGGATGATCCAGACAGGCGACTGCAATTTAGTGAAATTATGCTGAACAAGATTGAAGAAAACCCAGGAATTTTAGATAACATTGTGTGGAGTGATGAAGCTTCTTTTCAATTATCCGGTCATGTCAATAGACATAATTGTGTTTACTGGTATAGTGAGAACATGCATTTAACATTAGAACAACAGCTAAATCAGCCTGGTGTCAATGTTTGGGGTGGTATTTCAAGTTCTGGTGTTTATGGACCTTTTTTTTTTGGACGGAACAATTACAGGAAATAAGTATCTCGAAATTCTAAGGAATCAAGTTGTTCCCCAGTTACAGCAACAGCCTAATTTACATGACTTTTATTTTCAACAAGATGGGGCCCCTCCACATTATTCCAAAGGAGTTCGTGAGTATCTTGATGAAACATTTCCATTGAAATAGATTGGTCAAAGAGGTCCAATCGATTGGCCGGCACGTTCACCGGACTTGACCCCCTATGGATTTTTTCTTTTGGGGAGTACTCAAGGAAAAAGTTTATAGTCAAAAACCACGTGTCGGTGACTTAAAAAATTACATAAGAGATGCATTTCAAGAAATTAATGCCCAGAGTGACTTGTGCAAAAATGGTTGTCGAAGCGTAAGAGAGACTTCAAAGCTGTGTAAATCAAGAAGGAAAACAATTTGAGCATTTGCGTTAATAAATAACATTTTATTTTCATTAATATAATTGTCTTATTACATATAGTTGTACGTATACGTGATCTCTAAATAAATGTTTTTTTACTGTCCACCTACTTTTGGCTCACCCTGTATATATCCCCAGTTCACCCCTTACATTACATTTCTGTTCTCCATTATTAACACATTTAATAATGTAGTTATACTCGGCGACCTTAACGCGTCGCATCCTACACTCCGCGGATACACTGTAAACACTTCTGGCAGAATTCTAGCCTACTTCATGCACACACACAACTTAAATGTAATCAATAACAACTCAACGACAGATACACATAATGGAACACAAAGTCTAATTGATCTGGCGATCGCTACCCCATCAATCACACACCTAGTACATAACTTCAAGGTACACGATAACATCGGAGGAGATCATAACCCCTTATCCTTCCAATTAAGTAACCCCATCTGGAATAATTCCATCAGAACTACATTCACTAAAACCCCTAATAACTCCTTTAACTTTTCTAAGATTAACTGGCTGTCCTTTAACCACATCTTAGACACTCCTCCCCGAACACTTAAAACTTGCAAACACTATAGACGACATAGAACGCTATTATCAAAAAATTTCCACTTCCATATCAAAAACTATTCAGCAAGTAGTCCCAACCAAACCTACACAGAACACACCTAATACCTGGAAACTAACCCCCAAAATTCACTCTCTGATCATTACAAGAAGAAAGCTTCGCCGCGAATTATCGCTACACACAATCCATTACTTAAACCACAAATTAACCAAGACAAAAACAATATAGAACGTCTCATAAGATTACAACAAAAAGAAAACTGGAACAACTTTTGTATTAAACTTGCTAGCCTCAAACCTAACCCAGCCTCCTTTTGGAAAACTTTTAACAAACACTAGTCTAAAGTAAACTATTATCACAGACAATAGCAAACTTTTTTCTCAGTCAACTTCCCAATTGACCTTACTCATATTCGCACCACTAATAATATTACAACCCCAATCTCTACAGTAGAGATCAAGAAACACATAAGTAAACTTAAAAACAAAACCCCAGGAGAAGATTACATACCAAATATAATACTTAAAAATTCATTTAACGAACTTCTTTTACACCTCACTAACCTTTTTAACCTCTCCTTTCTTTCTGGTTATTTACCAAATGCATAGAAATCAGCTGTTATTATCCTAATCCCCAAGAAAGGTTCTCACTCGCAACACCCTAGTGACTTCAGACCAATTTGTTTATTAAATTGTATCGGCAAACTACTGGAGAAAATTATCACAAACAAATTGCTTTGGAAATTAGAAAACGACAACATTCTGTCTAATATTCAGAACGCAGGCTGTAAAAAACAGACAAACTACAGATCACCTTGTGCGACTAATAGAAACAACTTTTACAGGGTTCAATAAACTCCAAGCTACACTAGCGGTATTCTTAAATATACAAAAAGCTTTTGACACAGTCAGGCGGTTTTAGGAAGTTTATCGGATGGATTGATAGATGACGGAGCTTTCATCGACTTCTTTCCTTTTCCATAACAAGCATCTCAAGTTACGTAAGTCCCAGTCTAAGTATTTTTTGGTCAAACTATTCTCGTCTCGTGTGTCTGTATTTTAACTCTTAAACCAAGAGTATTTTCTCAGAATAGATTTAAGCCCTTTTCAGGGCTTGTCTTAACGTCTCAACATCTCGGCAATGAGAACACGAGCCTCCGGACCGCCGCTTTCAGACAGTAGCCAACTAGAACTCCTCGAGTCTACAGTGGTAGACATGCCTTCCTCCGAAGGCGAATCGCCCAGTGTGTCATCTGACCTTGACACAAGCAGCTCTTCGGTCACTGGCCGGAATTCCCCCCGGAGCTCTCCAGCCAAGTCTGACGGCAATGAACGCGGACAAAAGTTGAAAGGGTCTGACCTTGAAGCCTCCCAAACCGCTCACGCACAATCGAAGAAAACAGTTTTGCCACCGGCAATCATAGTGGAGGGAATCCCTGCGACTACCCGCCAGCCAGATATCGCGAAACACCTCCAAGCTCTTTTTCCCTCCGTGACGTTTATTGAGGTTCGCCGCCTTCCCCGAGGTGGCTTAGTCATCAAAAGTAAAGAACCGAAGGATTACGCGAAACTCCTGAAACCACGGCCTCCAGAAGCTTTCAATGGAGTCAAGTTAAATTTATATGCAAAAACGGCTCGATAGTGACATCAGCCAACAAGAAATTCAAGAGGAATTAGCCAGTCAAGGCATCAAAGTATCCAAAATTGAACGAATAAAATCGGCCAAGAACGGCCTCCCCACGCCGCTCGTTCGAATTACCATAAACGACATAGCTCTAGCCGATCAACTAATTGCTAAGGGCATAACCATGTGGTTTTTAAAACTCCGAGTTGAAAAGTCCAGGCAACCTGCTGTAGCTACAGTGCTACAGTGTTTCAATTGCCAGAAATTTGGTCATGCCAAAAACGCCTGCAAAGCTACTCCCAGATGCGTCAGATGCAGTGGATTACATACAGTAAAAGATTGCCAAAGAAACAGGGAAAACACATGCTGCGCTAACTGCTAAGGCCCTCACGCGGCTTCCTATCGTGGTTGCCCCAAATATTTCCAAGTCCTTGCTCTAAAACGAGGAAAATTCCTCAATTCCAGCTTGTCGGCAAATCTTAAGACGACTAACCCAACGACTAACATGGACCGTTTAAACACTGACCAGCAATACCGTCAAGCCAACAACCCAGAAGCAAGTCCAGCAGCCCCAGCCAGCTGCTACCTCAGCCCCTTCATCTCGCAAGCGGACCTACGCCGAGGCTACAGTCCGTAGTCGTGAAACTTCCAAGTCTAAGGAGATGCATAAACGACTCATTATAAGTATAGTAGGGTTTGTTGCTGAGACTATACGTAAAGCCTGGGGAGGTCAATACGAATCCGAGAAAGAAATGTTTAGAGGAATTGCAAATTCTATGCCCCACTATTTTGAGTTTCAACCGTTCAGCCCTGAGGAATTTGAAGAGATCATGCTTCATAATATCACAACGGACCAAATTGAGGTAAGTTCCTAAACATTTTGGCGGTTAACATTCAGGGCGACTTCAGACACAAAAAATATGAATTACTTAAATTATGCAAAAAAGAAAGCATCCATTTAATAATCATTAGTGAAACACTCCTAAATGAGAATAGTAATTTCAGCCTACCAGGCTATCAATGTATCAATAAACCTAAAAGTCCAGGTCGCAGAGGTATCGCCATACTCCACTTGACACAACTTAATGTATCATTTCCCGACTTCTGTATCGACACAACTAATGAGTACATTCTTGCCTCTATCTATCCTAATCAAAATAGCAATCCTTGGTATCTATATTTCCCCCTTCTTCCACCCCTAACACGAATTTACTCCTCCATGTAGTTAATAGCTTCCGGTACTCAATTATTATTGGCGACCTCAATTCCAAACATAGCAATTTTAACTGTAGGTCAATCAACCAAAATGGTCTAATTCTTAATAATTTTATTTCTCAGCATGATCTCATATTAGGCAACAATATCCCAACCCATACTCACCATGATGGGACCCAAGACATTCTGGACCTTGCATTATACACGACAAAAATATCCCCCTACATTCAAGATTTCACAGTCCACCATGATATCTGAAGTGATCACTACCCCATATCTGTTACTTTAAATGGTGCCTATCCTCAAACCCCAAACACTCAACCAAATCTTTTTTATTACTCGGCCGCGAATTGGAACTCTTTCTGGGAATTTCTTGACCGAAATTTACCTCCAGTCATTACTCAGGCAAACGACACAGAATCTATTGATGACTATCTACTTCACATCACTAACGCAACAACTGATGCTATACACAAAATAATTCCCAAACGTCGTATTATTAGTCATCCAAATTCTTGGAAACTAACTAGTGAAGTACATTTACTGATCACCAAAAGGCGCAAACTGAGACGTCAATTTATAACTTCCCGAAACCCTATGATTAAAACCCAAATTAACCGGGTGACCAACCTCATCAAGCGCCGCATTAACGAACAAAGAGATCAAAACTGGTCCGAGTTTTGTGCATCTCTAGATAATTCTTATAAAGATCTGGCCACATTCTGGAGGAAGTTTAAAAGTAGTTGTAACGACACTTCAACCAATAGGATTCCCAATTTAAAACATAATAACAGCTCAGCAACCAATGACCTCGAGAAAGCCAACTTATTAGCTGATTACTATAAGCAGGTTTTCGCCACTCCTAACTTGCCGCACTTTAATCATACTCATCTGGGTAACATTCAAAATTTTATTCAAAATAATATAACAGCATTCAGTTCGCATTTCCCGTGCTGTCTTCCCCACAATAGCAATGTCTACTCTACTGCTCTTCAAAAACTAATCAAACCAATAACACCGGTTGAGATAAAATTAATAATTAAAACATTAAAAAACAGTGCCCCAGGTGAGGATGGTATACGAAATATCATTCTCAAAAAAAGCATCACCTTCATTCTTAAGACATCTAACAGCCTTATTTAACCTCTCTTTTTATTCAGGCTACTATCTGCCTTCATGCAAATCAGCCATAATTAAAGTAATACCTAAAACAAACCCTGCATCCAGTAACCCCAAAGACTATAGACCCATCAGCTTAATTAACAACATTGGCAAATTGCTTGAAAAAATATTAGCCATTCGAATTACATGGTATTTGGAAAGTGAGGAGCTACTTTCTGAAATACAAAATGCTTCCCGGAAAAACAGACAGACAGCTGATCATTTGGTTCGGTTAACCGAATCAGTTACACAAGGATTTAATAGAAATCACACCACGGTCGGCTTATTTTTAGACGTGAAACAAGCCTTTGATTCAGTCTGGCACCAGGGGCTTAAATTCAAACTCCTCAAATTTGTCCTTCCGCCCACCCTAACGAGATGGACCAGCTTTCTCGACAATAGAACAGTTAAAGTTAGAATCAATAACACTATATCTCACACTGTTCGCCTCTCGGCAGGTGTTCCCCAAGGGTCAGTACCCAGCCCTCTGTTGTATATTCTCTATGTTAATGATATCCCCTTTCCTCAGCTCAAATATACTCATGCGTCGCAATATGCCGACGATATCGCGGTATGGAGCATGTCACGCGATCCCCTCCTCGCCGCCGCGAAAGTCCAATCCACAGTAGATAGCATTACCGCCTGGTGTAATACCTGGCGGGTTGCACTAAATGCCACTAAACACAGGCCATAATATTTAAACGCAAAATTGGGAGAAAAAACAAATCTATTTCCAAAGTTAAACTTAAAATTATGGACACCGAAATTAAATTTTCGTCTATTGTAAAATTCTTGGGCATTACATTTAATAGATGACTTACATGGACAAATCACTTTCAAACCATACTTTCTAAAGTCTATAAACGAATCAACTACCTCAGACGTATTGGTAGTATAGTCCAAGGATGTAGATCCAACACGATCCTCGCCATTTACAGAACATACATTCGACCGATAATTGAAGATGGTAGCATGATCACGGTAAACGCTCCCTCTTCCCATCGTAAGAAATTACAATGGGCCCAAAATCTTGCCATTCGTCTTGCGCTTCGCCTGCCCAGATACACCCCGTTAGCATACGTCAGTAAAGCGAGCTCCATCCCGCCTCTTAAGAAGAGACTCATTTATCTTGCAGCCAACTACTATAAAAAAGCAAATAACCGTACATCATTAACAAAACAAATTCCACGATTAGCAGCCACCCTACGCTCTTGGCAGCGATATCTCTCGCCTTATAATTACATATACGCCCTGAATGTAAACTCAAGTGTCTAACCATTCATGTTCTCTTTTCATTTCCAGCATCAGGCACTGGTGAGGTTGAGTTTTTTGGCGCCTCACCAGTGAAAGTGGGTTTTCTCGGGTACTCCCGTTTCCCCACATCAAAATTCCTCTTACTTTGGGTTTATAGATCCCAGCCCTGAAAAGAGGCCTCCCAGAACACATTTTAGTCAATTTAAAAGTTCAAGATGTATATTATAAAATCAGAAGATAAAACTAAGCTGACGCACTGCTTGCATCTCTCTGCTCGCTCACTCTGTGTTAACGCAAACCACTTCTTCTTTCACGATGTGATTATGCGAACTTTGGTGGATGTGATGCTGGACCTTCCTCGTCATTCTTCGTTGTCTCCCTGGCCGGCAACTCTTTCTCAGTTTCTCCTGACGCTCCTCAATCAAATTCAATAAACTATCGACTTCCAGGTAATTTGTGACCATCGTGCGAGTCGAACAACTTACACGCCACTTCAGCCCAATCATCTTTTCCGTGATCAGTTCGTTAATTTATTCTTGCCTTGTGTGGGGTGAAGAGAAACTGTAGTTTCTGACTGCTCCTGGTTATTTTTCGTTCGACCAGAACGAAATAATAATTTAACCAAAATTCCTACCTAGATCTGTCTGTCTGACACAGTCAGGCACCAATACTACAAGTGGAGACTACCTGAAAAATCAACGACAGCAGAGCGCGAAACCGCGGCGCAGATCTCATCAGGAGACCGGAATCAGACTAAGGCTTGCACCCGGTTAAAAATAACCGATTAATTAGGAAGAAGTACGAACCCTCCGAGAGATGGTAGTAGTATACTCGGGCCAAAAGAACATCAATGTTCTTTGTGCAGAACATCTACCCGGCAAAACTCCAAAACAGATCTCTGACAAACGACGATATCTTAATAAACAAAAACCAACCGTGTGCACTGCTTCACACACCATCAAGAGTCGTGGAGATCCTGCTGACGTCGTTCAGTACGAGGAGCTCGACTGGAAAGGGATTAATATCCCCGACCGGAGTTCTAAGTTCTGTCCGTACATATGTCAGCTGAGAGATCAGAAGGGACTCGACGAAGCAACCTGGCAGGAGGTCGAAGTTGTGACCAAAACATGGGTTGACGAGATCGCCCATTCTCAGACAACATGGAGAAACGAGAGAACTTCGACGCAGGATCTTAAAGTCATTAATCATGCTTGAAGGCCATACAAGAGGTGGTTCCACAGGGTAGAACGCTTTAAAATGTTCCAGAGAATGTTCGATTTTGAACGAAAACGCCTACTTGAGGAGATATTAAACGGCCAGGATGCTGTCAGATGTCCCCTCAGTAAAGATCAGGTGAAAGACCATTACGATCAGGTCTACGGTGTTGCGAATAATAACGTCAATTTTGACGGCTGTCCATTTCCACCCAGGACAGGCAACACCAGTATTCTGGAACCAATAACATCATCCGAAGTGAGTCAGGCACTTCAAGGCATGAAGAGAGGGGCCCCCGGTCCCGATAAGATCACTCTTCCTTTCTTACTCTACCGCCTTAAGTATGGTATCGACGCCTCCTTGGCAAGTCTGTATAACATCTGGTTATTCACGGGCCGCATTCCTGAATGCATGAAGGTCAATAAGTCGGTGCTCCTTCCGAAAGGATCGAGTAATCTGCACGAGGTCAAAAACTGGAGACCTATCACGATATCCTCCATCGTGCTTAGGTTATATTCCAGGATTATGGCCCGTCGCCTCGAGCAGGCCGTGCAGATAAATCCCAGACAGCGTGGTTTTATTCCTCAAACTGATTGCAGAGACAACATCTTCCTGCTCCGTTTCATCATGAGGAAAGCCAAGCAAAATGGGACTCTGGCTATGGCCTTTTTAGACCTGTGTAAAGCCTTTGATATGGTTGGCCACGAACATCTTCTAGCCAGCCTTGCCAGATTTCATGTCCACCCACATTTCGTCCGACTTGTAGGGGACATGTATCAAGATGGTGTAACGTCATTTAGGGTTGGTATCGAGAATACCAAACCTATTCGCCTCTACAGAGGCGTTAAACAAGGGGACCCCATGTCTCCTATTTTGTTCAACATTGCCCTGGATTCTCTCATCCGTAAGATCGAAGAGGTTGGCCGAGGCATATCGCTAAACAAGAAGCTGGATCCAGTTTCTACTTTGGCGTATGCTGATGATATGGCAGTGCTGGCAAAAGACCATGCTAGCTTACATGAAATGTTGAACACCGTGAACGATTACTGTTTGGGTAACGGCCTCTCACTGAACATCTCGAAGAGTGCCGGAATGCTGATTAGGGGGTCCAGTAAGACCTTTACCGTCAATAATTGTTCACCATGGACAGTTAATGGCGAAGGACTCCCGATGATTGGACCCGAACAATCTTACCGTTACCTAGGGGCCAATGTCTGTCCATGGACCGGGGTGTACAGCGAGCCTGTACTTCCTCTCCTCGAGAAGTGGATAGATAACATCTCGAGGGTACCACTAAAACCACACCAACGTGTTGAGATTCTCAACCGTTTTGCGGTACCCCGGCTCCTTTACCAACTCGAATTGGGAGCATCGAGTGGTAAATTATTGAGAGAAATGGACAATCTAATTAAAAAGGCCGTGAAGAGCTGGTGTCATCTTCCGCCTTGCATGACCGACGGGTTACTCTATTCCAGTTATCGAGACAGTGGCCTAGCACTTGTCAAGTTGGAATCTCCGATTCCTACTCTTAAGATCAAGACATGATTAAGGCATGTCCATTCAACGGACAAAACTATTACATATTTAGCCAAAACTGATAACGTACTCGATAACATCCAATGAATTGCCTTAAAGGCGGGACTTCCGATCCCTAAGCCCGAACAGACTTTTGGGACATATCATTCTAATTGGAGGGATATGGAAAGGAAGCGCTGGGAAGGTCTTGCCCTGCAAGGGCACGGTGTAAGTCTCTTCAAAGGTTCAAGATCTGCCAACCACTGGTTACCTAAACCAGTGGGAATGAAGGACCACCACTGGGTGAAGTGTCTTGCTTTGAGGGCAAATGTATATCCCACACGGGAAGCCCTCAGTCGAGGGAATTTGAGTACGAACAAAGAAGTTGCGAAATGCCGGAGTTGTTCTGCCCCGAGAGAGACCATATGTCATCTTAGTGGTCAATGTCTTAAATTAAAATCTATGAGGACACGGCGTCACAACAAGATCTGTGACCATTTAGTTAAAGAATGTGTAAGTAAAGGGTGGAAAGTACTCGTAGAACCCACCATTGAGACAGACAATGGTGAGCGTCGGAGACCGGATCTGATCTTCCATCGTGAGGATAAAGCGGTGGTTGTTGATGTGACGGTCCGATACGAACTCATGTATAGCTCCCTCGAGGAAGCATACAATTCCAAGGTCGCCCGCTATGAAGAGCTCGCACCACAAATTAAAGATCTAACTGGTGCAACTTCTATTGTTTTCCACGGTTTACCAATTGGTGCCCGCGGTGCCTGGTATCCGAGAAACACGGAAGTACTGGCGGACCTGGACATAAGATCTAAATATTTTGAAGAGTTCTTGTGCCGACGTGCGATGCTTTACACCCTAGATGTGTTGTGGAAGGCGAACAATGAAAAACACCTCGCCTGGTAAGGCAATTACCGCCCACAACACATGACGAAATTTAAACAGCCTCTTGTTGTTAGACCAATGTAGGTATAATGTGCAAATGAATTGATCTTTATGCGTCTTCACTATCGGCATCTGTCGATATCGTCGACCCTGACGTAAAATTGGGTAATCGTATAATATCGATAGCCAAATGCCTCGTCATCCCTCAGACCGATGATGACGACCAAGATACTCACCTAGTTTCTATCCCCAGTTTAAGTATAATAAGATCTCCGTTTGGAATACACCGTCGCGATCCAGAGTGCCTAAATTCCGCTATGCTCCGAATAAAGCTGCATCGCCTATGTGTCAAAGAACAATACCTATCCCCTCATTAAACCTTTGTTACAAATTTCCCTGCTATTTAAGGCACGATTAGGATAGACTATTCGGCGCCCTGACCGTGAAAGTGGGTTTTCTCGGGGCACTCCCGCTTCCCCCCACAGCAAAATTTTTGGGTATGCCTATACCCAGGCCCTGAAAACAGGTACGTCTTCCTATCCCGAACTTCTCCTGTATCTTTCTACACTCCTCCACTTTATGTACCGCCCCTCCCGTTCTCCTCCGACTTCGTTTGTCTCCTGCTCGACCATATCCAACTAATCTCAAAACACGCTCTAGAAATTACCCAATGATCCAGTTTGCTCATCGAGAGATCTTGAACCCTCAATCATGCGCGGGGTTGAAGAGAAACAAAAGTTTCTGAGCGCCCCTGGTTTGCCTTAGGGGTCCCCTAAGGTCTTTAAAACCAAAATTACTGTCAAGTGTAAATGAAATGAAATATACAGTTTCTGGAGTTTCAAGGCCGCCGTCAAGCAGAGTAGACGTGTAAGTCGAGAGCTGCGAGACACGTACTTTAAAGACAAGGTATACTTTGTTGAAGTGCATAATTCCCAAATTTTACTCTAAAAGGTTTACCCTTAGTCCTGATCAGGACTAGTAAAACAAACAGGATGAAGAGGAGGAAGATCGCAACGCGATCTAACGGAAAAGCCCTATCAAACGAAGAAATCATTGAAATGCTAAACAAGGCGATCGAAGGACCAGCCTCAGAATCCTTGAGCAGTTCGACAGAGAGTTTTGAAAGCGAATACTCAGAAGCAGAAGAATTATCGAGACAAGAATCTCAAGAAGCAAATGCGACCTCAAACAAGAGGAGGCTGAAGAAGAAAAAGGACAAGGTAAGTATGGTTTCGGACAATACTATTAACCTTAACCTTAATGACACTACTAACAATACTAAAAATTCAAGTGTTAATAACGTAACCAATGTTAATAATGACAAAGCCACTAGTTCTAAAAAAAATAACGCAACTAACCTGAATACTAACAACACCGCTAACACCACTACTTCTAAAAACACCACCACTGTCACACAAACACACGATTCTCCTCATTACAGAATCCCAACTCTGTTCATTGAAGGAATTAACAACACAACACGCATCCCACAGATAGTCAAACAACTGAGGGCCTATTACCCGGGCATCCAGTTTAAGGACATCAAACGTCTTCCTAATGGAAGAATCATGTTAAAATGCTCTGAACCACAAGAATTTGCACATATTTTGGCCCACTGGCCCATTCGGGGTCCAAGCCACCATTAGTACACCAAAAAACAACACGCCAAAATTTACTGTCATTATCAGAGGTGTCGATTTCGACATCGAAGATAATGAAATCACAGATGAATTAAAAACTCAAGGCTAAGACATTGTATCATCAAACCGAATCATATCCTTTAGAACGAAACAAAAAACGCCACTGATCAAGGTAACCGTCAACAATAAAGACGATCAAGACAAATTATTAAAAAACGGTTGCTTCCTATTTTTCAAGAGACACACGACCGAACAGGAAAAAACACACCAAAAGCCCATTATTCAATGCTACAAATGTCAACGGTTCGGACACACGAAAACCAATTGTATGGCCAAGGACAGATGTGTGAGTTGTGGCGGACCTCACGAGGTTGCTTAGTGTCCAAACGAGCGTAACCAAGTGAGATGCGCAAACTGTCAAGGCCCTCACGCAGCCAGCTACAAAGGCTGCCCTAAATACACTCAAATACGTAATAGATTTATTTTCAAAACCACGAACAATAACAATCAAACCCAAGGCACCCTTTACATCACCAAACAACCTTTACTACAAACTCCAGCAGACTCACAAATCAAACACTCTCAACCTCAACCAACACGTACTTTCGCAGACGTCACACGCCCGAAAACAACACAAGCATTCAACCCCACAGAATTCACCACAAACTTACTCGCAATGCTAATAGAATTGAGTGATCTCCCCACATTCGAATCGAGGCACGAGTCACTCAAATCTGTTTGTAGCCTTGCAAGTTATTATTTTAACCTTCCTCACCTCAAACCACACCATCTTTCACTCAAAATTCATGCAAGGGAAATAAAACAACACAATGATACAACACATTAAAATCTTACACATCAACTGCCAAGGAAATCTCAAAGACAAAAGGATAGAAATATACAACATAAACAAACATATAAATGCCAACATAATCATCGTTTCAGAAACACTTTGCACAGAGAAACAAAACACCACAATCCCCGGATTCATCACGCACAGCATACCTCACTCAGAAAACAACAGAGGTATAATAGCTTACTTTAGTACGAAAATATCGCATTTAATCTCGATAGAAGATTCCTTTAGATCTAACATAAATGAAACAATTTTTTGTAATATACACTTTAACAACCGGCTAACTATTCCGATTCTAGCCATATATTGCTCACCAACTAAAGATATTGACATTAACTTCCTTCAAAAAATGTGGTAATCGCAAACCCAAACCAATTATTATTGAGGATTTTAATTCTCTGCATACAGAACTAAGGGGAAACAGAAACACACGCAGAAGGTTGTGTATAAAACATTTCTTTCTAGTAACAAAATGCACCTAATAAACGACCATACACCTACACACTTTTCAGCCGCCAACGGCTCATATGACGTACTTGATTTCATCATAGCACCCAAGGACATGGTAAACAGAATCTCTAACTTTAAAGTGCATGATGAAATCACTAGTGACCACTTCCCAATTTCATGTATGATTCACCCGCGCCACCCTGCTGTGGCGTACGTGACTCCCTCTGCATACACCTATACCAAAACTGACTGGCTCACTTTCAATGCTACACTGGACTCATATCTACCCTACCCAATTGAACATGCTAACAACAAAACAGAACTAGACAATTATGTAAATCAAGTTACACAAGCCATACATAAAGCCATAAAAAACACAATCCCTAAAACAAGGAGAAAGCACTCACATAATCAATGGACTTTAATACCGGAAATTCATGCACTGATAATCGAACGAACACACTATATTACACGTGATCCATCTATTAAAACACAACACATCAACAGAACAAATACAAAAATTAAACAAGAAATTAAAATAGCAAAAGAAACTAATTGGCAAAACTTTTGTACAAATTTAGAAAAAATAAAGAATTTTGGAAAAAATTCAAGAGCATTTCTTCAGACAAAAAACCCAAATCACATGCTTCAACATATCGCACACAACAATATAATCGCAAGGACGGACGTAGAGAAAGCCGACTACTGCGAATGCTCCTTCAGCAACCTAAATTTAGTCGATTTTGACACACACAACACCAACATCACGTCAACAACTTCATAAATACAAACCAAGCTTCATTCTCACCACAATTCCCTGGCGAGACACTGTAAGCATACTCAAGTTCAATCAACAGGAAAATTACCATCACTGAACTAAAAATAAATATTAAAAACGTGAAAAACACTTCTCCCCCGGACATGACCAAATTCCAAACATTCTGAAAAAAGCTCTACTCTCTTATTACAACACCTCACAAACATCATGAACATTTCACTAACAACTGGATATTACCCTGACACTTGGAAAAAAGCCATCATAACCATGATTCTAAAGAAACAAACTAACAGGACCAATCCAGATAATTTCCGTCCTGTCAGTCTGTTAAACTGTCTTGGCAAACTGATGGAGAGGGTTATCTCCAACCGTCTTCTTCACTTTCGTGAAATAAATAATATCCTTCCAGAATCCTAAAATGCCTCCAGAAAAAACAGGCAAACACCAGATCACCTCACACGACTCACCGAATCAGTCTACAAAGCTTTTAGTAACAACCAAGTAACCATTGGTGTATTTCTAGACGTTAAAAAAGCATTTGACAGTGTATAGTACAATGCCATTAAGTACAAACTAACTCATCTAAAAATAAACCCTACTATAGTTAAATGGATATCAAACTTCCTAACAGATAGAACAGCACAAATCAATAAAACTATATCTAAATATTTCAAAATAACTGCAGAAGTGCCCCAAGGATCAGTCCTTTCTCCACTACTGTACATTATTTTTGTCAGCGATATACCTTTCCCCAGTTTAATACATACTCATAATTCGCAGACGACAACGCTATCTGGAATACCTCCAGAAACTCAGTAATGGCCATGTCTAGTGTGAAAGAATCACTTAACAACGTCTCGACCTGGAGTAACAAGTGGAGAGTAGTTTTAAATCCAACCAAAACACAAGCAATCACCTTCTACAGGAAACTAAAAAGACAGAAAAAATCTAGAAAAAGTAAAATTATCACTCTGAAATACGCCCATTAACAGGAGCAAACGTGTCACATTCCTTGGTGTCACTTTCGACACAAAAAGCATGCTGACAACATACACTCATAAATTAGAAAACGCATTTCACACTTAATGATACTTACCAGCAAACACTCAAAATGCTCACCAAAAACCATTATCCAAATATACAAGGCTTACATACGTCCCCTAATAGAGTATGGATGTCAAGTCACATATAATATTCAAATAACACGCTCCAGAAAATCCAAGTTCAACAAAGCAAAATACTAAGATCTGCATTCAGACTACAATCACACACTCCAGTAAATTATATACATCAAATCAGTAGCTTACCAACGCTAAAAAACAGACTAACAGAAATGTCACACAAATACTATTTAAAAGCAGAACACAGAAACAAACTAACTGCATCACTCTGTAAATTAACCAGTGCACCAATCAAATTTATTTCACCATACAACATACTTCAGGAATCACAAATCACACAACAAAGTACTTAAAGGACAAAACTCGCGTAAATATTATGCATTTTCTTTTTCAGGTCTCGGGCACAGGACAGGTAAATCTTTCGGCACCTGTCCTGTGACAGTGGGGTTTTCTCGGGGCACTCCCGTTTTCCCCACAGCCAAGGCAACATTATTGCCATGCCCCGAACCGGGTCGTTTCGCGTTTATGTTGATGTTCGTATTTAGTTTGACATCTGCTTTTCGGGATCTGGTCTGGCTGGTCTCTCCGGTGCTACCTTTGTCTCACTCATCAGTATTATGACCAACGTCACTCCTTCACCTAAAGAGTCAAAGTAAAAGAATATAATAAGAACATAATTATATCAGAAACATTGGCAAAAGATAACTATAATGTCAAGTTACCTGGTTTCAACTCATTCTCGAGACCGAGAACGAGTGAAACCAAAGGAATTGTAATGTATTTTAAGTATAACATCAGCCCACATATAGAAATCGAAAGAAACATTTTCTCAAACACAAATGAAAGAATGTTAAAAATGTTAGAAAACAATAACATGCACGCCATAAACGACAGACATGTACGACGTACTTGACCTTGTAATCGTCCCCGACTATCTTTTAGTCCAGTGATGGCGAACCTATGGCACGCGAGGCCACGATTGCTGGCACGTGATAGGATTTCCGCATCTTTGCGAAGAAGTATGTAGCGAGCTAGGTAATTATGAGAGGTGGCATGACCTGAGAGCACTGGGGTTCAAGTACTTCGATTTTTAGGGCCTCCTCGTGGTGCAGAGGAGGCAATGCACCTAAGTGTAGCTAACACTAGAACTAGAGATATTCCCGGTAGGATCGATGAGAAGGATTGGATATCGGTAAAGCCTGGGAAATCGTTGTTCCCAGTTTAATGCGCCTTAACGTCAGCCCTTGTCTCTGCTTCGGGTTAGATTAATACTATAATATATCCCAGGGATATATTAGGGATATTATCCCTACAGGTTGCATGTCGAACCTTTTGAACGACGGGGGTGGCATCGTAAGTCATTACATCTATTCGTATTGGTCTTCAACCAATATGAATAAATAATTATATCGGTTACTTATTATTCTGCAGTCATGAAGAATTATACAAAAAACAGAAAACTTGTCATAAATCATTCTTTGTAATTTTATTGAAAATTTGAATATAATACAAGCTAAATGCAGCTAAAATGCAAAACATTATAAACTATTGATTAACTTGAGAATATTTTTCAAACAATCGTGTTTAGTTTTAAATTTTGCACTCCACATTACCATGGCATTGAAAAAGCTACAGTAACAAAACGGGCCAATTTAATTTGTTTAAATATTTAACTGTTCTTTGTTTAAGTAAATTTTAAAAGTTTGTTTCATTAAACTTTACTTTTGTGTGTTTAAGTTATACCAAAAATGAATGCAAAGAAGGCAAAGCTAATGGATAGTGGACGATTATTTCAAGAAAATTGGACAAAATTTGGAACCATTGAACGCAACGGAAAAGCGTTATGTATGTTATGTGGTGAAAGTGTTGTGTGTCGTACTTCAAGTGTCAAACGGCATTTTGAAACCAACCACAAAAATGTTGCTGAACTTGATGAAACAGAAAAGGAGGAATTTCTTGCAAACGAACTGAGGAAATATCATTCTCATTGTCTTATTCTTGGAAACTTTCTTTCTAAACCTAATCGTTTGACTAAGGCCAGCTTTCATATTTCATTATGTATCGCTAAACATGGTAAGTCTCTATCTGATGGAGATTTCATAAAAACGACTATGTTAGCTGGAAGTGATTCCCTTTTTAGTGATTTTTCAAATAAACGTGAAATTTTACGACGAATCTGTGAGGTACCACTTAGCAGAAATATCGTGAAAGATCGTATCTTACGTATGGCAAATGATGTCAATCAACAACTCAGTACTGATTTACAAAAGGCTTCTTGTTACTCCATGTGTTTGGATGAGAGTACGGATATAAATAATCATGCAAAGTTAGCAGTAACTTTACGTTATGCTGTTGGTGACTCCATGAGGGAAGAATTGGTGAAACTGATTTCTTTACCCGGAAGAACACAAGGAGTAGATATTTACAATGCTGTGATGGAATGTTTTTTGACACAAAGTATTAAGCACGAAAAGACAGTTTCGATCACTAGTGATGGAGCACCATGTATGGTTGGGTCAACATCTGGTTTCATAAAGTTGTTTGAGAACAAAATAAAACATCAAGTCATCCAGTTTCATTGTATTATACATCAAGAAGCTCTTTGTGCAAAAGAAAGTAGCAAAAAATTAGATGATATACTCAAAGATGTTACAAAAATGGTGAATTACATTATGACTCGTGCGCTTCATTTTCGTCAGTTTCAAACACTTCTTGATGAGGTTCAAGCACAATATAGTACTTTAATTATGTATAACAATATCCGATGGTTGAGCAGAGGACGTTTTCTGGAAAGGTTTATTGCTTGCTTGAACGAAATTAGATTTTTTATGCATGAAAATGGACAAGACTTTCCACAGCTCACTGATGTGGCTTGGCTTAATAACCTCGTGTTCTTTACAGACTTTATATCACACTTCAATGCACTGAGCACAAAACTACAAGGAGTAGGAAAAACAGCAGAAAGAATGTTCTGTGATATAAAGGCATTTGAGAGAAAATTGCAAGTTTTTGAAAAAGACATCGAAGGTGGGAACTCAAATATTTTCCAAATCTGAAAATGCATTTAGAAAACTCGACAACATTTGCAGACTGTTCCTTAAGCAAACAGGAAATCTCCAAAGAATTTTCAAGCATTATCGCAGTAGCGAAGGAGAATTTTAGTAACAGATTTATACAGTTTCGAAAGATAGAAAAAAAAAACTTTGTATTTTCTTACCTTTCCCGATAAAACTGAATTTGAAGATCTCGATCTTTCCTGTTTACACTGGTTGGGTTTGAAAACTCTAGAAATGGAGCTGGTAGAATTTCAGAAAAACTATACTTGAACTAATAAATTCTGTGCCCTGCGTAAAACACTTGAGAAAATAGTGTGTGGAGGGATCTTGGAAGAAAACGTTGCAAAGAGTTGTGAAAATGAAATTCTTAAAGTGTGGAATTCTTTGCTAATTAATTTTAAGTCAATGAAATTACTTGGAATTGCTCTTCTAACTTTGTTTGGATCATCTTACGCTTGTGAGCAGCTGTTTTCAACTTTGAATTTCATCAAATCAGACAGAAGAAACAAGCTTACAGATGAACCGAGTGCTGCATGTGTTGCTCTCAAATCAACAAAATATGAACCATCAAAACAAGTTATCCAAGTGTTCACAACAGCAGAGATCGCATTGATTTAATAAAATTCAAGACAAAATATACAAATTTTAAGTCAAGGCTATTTATTAGTTTCATTGAAACTTTTGTAATTTGACTTTTTTTAAAATAAAGATACTCATCAAAAAGTCGGATTTTATTGGAAAGTAACTGTCATTTTATGAAAATCCTGGCACGTTCGGATAGACAAAATTATTTTGGGTCACAATTGAGGCACGCAATCTCTAAAAGGTTCGCCATCACTGTTTTACCTTATACACGGAATTTCAAGGTTCACCTTGACCCTTTTCCAGTTTTTTCAAAATCTCGTAAAACAAACAGGATTTACCAACAGATCTCCCACAGGTCTATAATTATACAAAAACTGACTGGATAACCTTCAATAACACCCTAACCACACTCTCACCAGACGAAATTACAAGCGTTACAAACAAACAAAGTATACAAGTATGTTAACGACGTCACGAATGCTATTTCAAAAGCCGTGGATACAGTCATGCCCTCTAGACAAAAGAATACTCCCAAGCAAAACTGGACATTGACGCCAGAAATACATAATCTTATTAAAGAACGCAGGAAACTCAGGCGACTCCACATGAAAAGTAGAGACCAAACAGTACAGACAGTCGAGTTTTAAGTTGGCAATGCTGTTAGTTGAACTGTCGTTACTTATGCTCTTGAACTTTCTCCAGAATGTATGAATTGTCTTATGACGCACATAACTCCGACCAATTTTTTTGTTCGTTAATTAGACGCCGGATAAGGTTATTGACTCGATTGATTTGGGTTTTAATACACTGTAAAAAATAACCGTTTTATAACAAAGAAATGCCTCGTTATTTTACGGAACTTACGCATGTTTACTGATCTACGCTGGTAAGCATCGTGAAATCACGCTGCTAACCAACGTAATCAACACTGCGGCCCGCTCAGGCACCGCCTTTCAAGCCCATGGCGCAAAGAACATGGCATTGCAAAGTAGCTAGCGCGGGGCTAGATGCGCGTACGCGCGTGTTTATCAGCTATAGCCGGACTCTGCTGACGCAGTGCTGGATGCAGTTTGTTCCGAATAGAGTCTAGCAGTCAACTTTCGTTCTACACCTCATCAGTTTATTTACCCCTTGTTTAGACCTACGCAATCCAGATTCAGTTTAATTTAAATTAACTTTGTGTTGTGCATTTCCAGGAGGCAGGTTTGTATTTTATTTGGTTCATAACCATTGATATTACTGGTACATAGATAAATCTACTAACGTGAAGCCCAATGTCTACTTCATGACAAACTATATTCTAGGCCTATTGCGTTGCCTAAAATTGTAGCTTTCTAGCGATCTAACGTCAGGCCTGGTCAATTCGTATCAGGTATTTGGGAAAGTGCGGTACCTGGGTACCGTTTGATGAGAAACGGTTCCTGATTGATGATCTGATGAACCTTATACTATAATAGGTATAGGCTAAGTCCTAGTAGTGTAGATTCTTCAGATCTGGTCGTCTGGTTACCTTGTGAGAGCATATTCTTAGATTCAGTCATGCATGGAAGCTAGGCCTAAAGATCGTAGGTAGGCTGAACTTCACGTTTTTCTTTAAAAACTGCCATAGCATTTTTATGAAATTGCACTCTTCAGTATGTTTAGCTAGATAAATTACCATCCAGTTAATTTAGCAACAATATTCCAGTCACCAAATTTGCCTAAGTAAAAGGCTCGCTAATATTAGGGTTTTACAGCAAGTACATGGCATGATCAGTCTGGCTGCTGGGCATGAAGATATAGGGCAAGAATTTTACTGATGTTTAGAGTATTCCAAAATTATAAAGAGATTATGTTAAAATTTTGGGCCAACTTTTGAGCGAATCATATAACATGGCACATTTTTGGTCCTGAGTGGTTTACATGATTAATCCCAGTTTGGTGCATTTTAGCAGGTGATTCCTTCTGTAATTAACAGTTATGTAAGAATTTTGAATTGCTTCTCCAAAAGTAAGTGAAAGTGAGCAGGAGTTGATCAGTTGTTTCGCAAGTTCTTTCAACAGACAAGGCCTGGCGTGTTGGTTAAAGCCAAGATTTTTAATTCCTGTGCCATACCCCCCCCCATCACTTATCCACTTAATCTTGGAGATCTCACCATGCCCTGCTGCTTAGTTCATTTCCTATATCAATTTTTTTTCACTATTCTGGTCTTGTTTGTTAGAGTTTAACTGAAACTCAAAATGTATCGCTGTACTATTTGTCACTTTAGAACATCTTCTCTGCGAACGTATGGCAGTCATTATAACTCATTCCATGCAGCTTTACCAAATCCTACTATACCTTGTCCAGTGACTGTTTGTGGTGAAAACTTGCCAACATTTCCTTCTCTTAAATCACATATTTCAAGGCAGCATAAGGGAGAATATTCAAAACAGTATGTTGACTCTGATAGTATACAGCTGCAATGTGAGATAAGGCATTGCTTAGCAAAATATTTGGGTTTGAAACCTTTTATTGCTCATTTGAAGGGACATATAAAGGATGGTATTAAAATTGCATGTCCCTTCCAACAATGTGATAAGCGATTTGAGGTTGTGTCAAGTTTCAGTTCTCACTTGAGCAGATATCACAAGGACACCTCAGTTCATCACCTGCATGTAGCCATCCTCTCCATTGGTGATCATGATGGTCATGATAGAAATTTAGAGAACCAGACTAATGAAAACAATAATACAGGCAATGATGAAGAACCATGTACTGAAATTTGCCATAGTGATGAGGATGAAAATAATTTCTTATCAGACCGAGAAATAGAAAGTGCCTTGACAACAAAATTAGCTACATTTCTCTTATCAATACAGACAAAACACCACGTACCAGTGAACACTATTCAGGTTATTGTGGATGAATTCAGCTCCCTCCATAATGAGCAAGCGAAATTCCAAAAACATCAATTGAAGGCAAAGCTAGAAAAAACAACTCTTTCTGCTGATTGTATTCAGGAAATTATACACTAGTACGAACATGACAACCTGAAAGCAGTACATGACACTTTAAGGTCAAAATATTACAGAAAAAGTATTACAAGGAAAAATTTGATTATGTTGAACCACTTCCACATCCAGAGCCTAAACACAAAAAAAGATGATACAAAGGCATTGTGCTACTATGTGCCTTTAAAAGATTCACTTCAGGCCCTATCTCGAGATGAAAAAATCAGTCACTACTTTGAAAAATCTGAAAATAATGGAGATTCAGGAGTGCTAACAGACTTTACAGATGGTAAAGTGTGCAATGAAAATGTTTTCTTTCAAGAAAATCCTGATGCTTTAAAGCTACTCTTGTATCAAGATTCATTTGAAATAGTGAATCCACTTGGGTCAGCAAAGAAAAAACACAAAATTTTGGCCATTTACTATACCATTGGTAATCTGCATCCTGCTCTCAGGACTTTAATAGATGTACAGCAGCTATTGTTGCTCTGTAGGGAAGAGGACTTTAAGACACATGGTCAGGAAAAGATTCTGACTCCTATCATGACAGATTTGCTTGATCTGGAAGCAAATGGTGTAGACTTAGGCAGATTTGGGAACTGCAAAGGGTCTGTTGCCTTTGTTCTAGGGGACAATTTAGGTAGTCATATGATAGGTGGTTTTGTTGAAAACTTCAGTTCTGTTTCTCACAATTGTAGATACTGTTTGATATCCAAAGATGACCTTGAAGGTGGAAATATTTTTCCTTGGGACTTTGATTTAAGAACTCAAGAAAATTACAATAGCTCAGTATCAGAAGTATGTACAAATGGTCTGGTGCATCACAGTGGGGTTAAATTTGATTCAGTATTGAACAAATTGCAACATTTTCACGTTACAAACCCTGGTCTCCCACCTTGCCTTGGGCATGACCTGTTTGAAGGGATTGTCAAGGAAGATCTACACTTGATTCTTAATTACTTGGTACGAGCAGAGTGGTTTGATTATGATTACCTGAACAAAAAGATTCAGACTTATAAATTCAAAGGATCTGATGCAAATGACAAACCCCCATTTACTTTGAGCTCTAAGACAGTTAGTGGGCATGCAGTTCAGGTCTGGGTTTTGCTCCGATTTTTTCCACTGCTAATACATGGAAAAATTGATGACCATAATAATGAAGTGTGGCAGTTGCTGTTATTGCTAAGACAGATTGTTGAACTTATATGTGCCCCAGTGATATCTGAGGATCAGGTTGCCATAATGTTGGACTTGATAAAAGAATATATTGTAAAAGAATGAAACGTTTTCCAAACATTAACTTAAGAGCAAAACACCATTTTCTGACTCACTATCCTGAGCTTACATTGAAATGTGGACCCCTGATTCGATTGTGGACATTACGATTTGAGAGTAAACACTCTTATTTCAAGAGGAGTGCACGTTCAGCTCAAAATTATATACATGTAACAAAGTCCTTAGCAGAAAAACATCAGTTGTTGCAAGCATTGTATAGTTCTGGATCATTGTTTCGACCACCGGTGTCATACAACTCAGCATTAGCATTCCATGCAGATTTGTATGGAGAGTACATCCAGAAGGCTGTTGACAAATTCCCTCACTTGAGAAATAGTTCAAGTACTGTAGTTTGCCAGAGTATGGTGGTGCATGGTGTCCACTACCATAAAGGACAAGTAGTGTTTTTGTCCAAAGATGCTGATAATCACCTTGTTTGTGGTGAAATCACCATGGTTCTTCTCAGTAAGGATACTGATATTTATTTTGTTGTTCAGAATAAGGATACACAAAGAACTGAATCTGGATTGCTTAAAATTTTTGAATCTGAAAATTCAAAAACAACATGTGTTCCTTTTAGCCAACTACTGGATTACTGGCCCCTGGAGCTATACAGATTTGGTGCCAGTGTATTTGCTGTTCTGAAACACGCTGTGGTGGATAACTAAGGTCATCCAGGTACGTGTTCTTTTGGATGTCAAAGACATGAATTCTTCCAATGAGGCCTATATTCATATTGGTCTCCCTTGTTCTCCAGGGATTATTCTAGACCCTTTATAGGGCCGAATTTCTTCCCCCTGGCAATTTTTTTGTTATTTGTACAAAATTCCCCTCTGCAACAACATAATTTCCCCCATTCCTATTAAACCACGTTAAATAATTCCCACATCAGTAAGAAAGGGCCCCAAGTTATAAAACCTAGAATAACCCCTGTTCTCAGCCTAGCCCACTTCATCCTTAAGGTGCCATCTGGGTACTTTTTGTTCATTTTAAGGTGGTGCAGCATGGTGTAAAATACTGATGTAGAGAATCAGAATTTCAGGCAAATTTGGTTGGAAGTGGTATTTCCTGAGGCACCAAACCACTTTTTAATAGATAAATTGTTCATGGAACCCAATAAGAACAAGACTGTTTATAATATAAAGTGGAAATTTTGT
Source organism: Tachypleus tridentatus (assembly GCF_004210375.1). Lineage (NCBI taxonomy): Eukaryota > Metazoa > Arthropoda > Merostomata > Xiphosura > Limulidae > Tachypleus > Tachypleus tridentatus. Next base: position 863,661 of record NC_134835.1, read on the forward strand.
TTAACAGGCAAAGAATTTTGCCTGTTCAAGGCCTACCCAGTTAGCAGGGGATGGAAATAATTATTTTGTGTTCTGTACAGTGTTAGGTCTATAATAACATGATCAGATAAAAAAGTATTAACCTTCCTGCTACCCATGATATTTTGGTTGAGAAGCTAGGACCCCTCCATTTACCCACCACCACCAAGTTTTTGGGTACCCCATGAGCTATCCCAGTTGTACCAAAGCATCCTACATCTAATACAATCAACATGAACTTACTGGTTTCTAACAAGTGGTTTGGGGAGAATTATTTTTTATTTTTATTTTTTCTATAATACACAGTCATGACAAGTGAAGCATACGGTGTATACAATAAGTACTGGCCACAAGCACGCAAGTTCTAATTCAGTGCCCTTCTTTGGTCTTTTGAGTCCCTGGTCCTGGTAATATATACTGTTAATAATTCCTTTGTGCATTGAATCACCTGGCCTACCTCCCTTAGTCTGCTCTTACAGAATTTTTAGAGGACAGGCCCAAATTTCAGCATTTGTAATATTGTACACAAGCATATTGCATTAAGCCAGTCACACTAGACAGTAAGTGAAGCTAGTGGCACATAAGCAGCATCTGCATGTGAAGCCAGGCACATTTTCTGTTGAGTGAAGATAGGCAAATGCAACTTTGAGCTGGATGCACCTTTCAGTTGAGTTTAGTTGCATTTTGCATTCATGAATCCAGTCACTTTTGACAGTGTGTGATGTAAATGGCACATGAACAGCATTGCTCATGAAGCCAGGCACATTTATTTTTTAGTGCGGACAAGCACATACTGCAGATTTGACATATTTTTGGCAGTTGTTACGAATCCACCCCCTATCCCCCCATCCCCTATGCTTTGTAACTTGTACTGGTATTCCATGTATAAGCTGACCCCCACCCTCCAATTTCATTAAAATTAAATACAACCTCTACATTATATTCAATTGCAAACAAGATTTCTAAAAAATTATTAGTAAGCCTTCATTAAAACCCTGTTTTTGTAGTACATTAGCACTGGGTGTTTTTTTCAGTCCCCTGCCTGAAAGTTGGAGATAGTGAGCCTCTGTCTGTCCATCCATCTTAAGAAACAGATCCAAGATTTTTGTAAAGGGGGATCCAATCTATGATGACCAATAAGACATCCTAAATTGAAAGGTCCTCAGGTGCCAACAAGAAAGGAGTCCAGGTGGCAAAATTGGTTTGAAACCGAAAAAAATTGCTGCAGCCAAGAAAGGGGATCCTAGCCCCTCTGCCCCCCCCCCCATGGATCCGCTTCTGGTCTAGCCTGGGGACTTATTTGCCATCTCTAAGCTTTTATTTTGGACAAAAAAATAGTACAGGTGTCATTATTTATATGCACTGTGTCTAATCAGATGTTAATTTAGTTGTCCTTTGACTTTAGGATGCCCTCTGTGTCAGAAGAAGTGAAAAACTTTCTTGTAGCAGCTCTTCATCTTCCAGCAGACAAGATGGTAGCACTAGAGGAGAAGCTGCAAGAATTTGGGATGGAAAATCTGGAAGACTTGGAGTTTCTTGATCCTGAGAAAGATCTTGAAGGGACACTAAACCTGCTTGCCTGCAGAAAACTGGCCCTCAAACTGAAAGCCCACTTCACAGCAAATGGTATTCTTTAAGTTTAATGAACAAATGCATATAACTTTAGTTAAATATCCTTTTTTGGCAGGCAATATTTTAATGTTTATTCTGTGTTTCCAAATTTGGGGCCCTTTTTTACTAAAGTGGGGAAATAAACTTTTTATGTGATTAAATATGTATGGAGGAGTTTTTTTTTGGGGGGGCAGGGAAAATTTTATGTAAAAGTATACATGTTTGGAAGGGGAAGGGGCAAAAATTTAGCCCTAAAGTAGGATTCTTTTACTGAAATAACAATATTATATACATCTCCCCCACCCTCAAGTAATTCAGGCAACCCTTTTACCTTCCAGCCGTAAAAAAATCCTCTTACTTGGGGAGGAGATTTAAGACCAATCCTGTACCCACCCCTTTATCTAATATGTCTTCCTTTCTGCATGTCAGAGAGGGGTGTAGAGTTTTTTCCTCACCCATCAAAATGAGAGGCACAAGTTGGGGACTTAACTTGCATGAATTTGCAAGAAACTGTCAATACTACTTTAATATTATAACTACAATTTGTATTTAATTGTCAAAAATACAGCTAAACAGAACTTTGCATTTAATTGTCAAAAAATGCAGGTGAAACTTGGTTTGATGGGTAATGTACAAGTGCTTTTTCAAATACTTTAATTCTCTTTAGATATTACTGTAATTTTCTATTGTAATCTACTTTCTTAAGGCACCGAAAGTATCCCATCAGTTGTTGGGACTCCAAAAAGTAGAAACCTTGCTGCAGCAGCTTCACCAGCCGAACAATGCGTCACACCCCCACCATTGTCACTGTCAAGGGACAATATCACACCAACCACCTCAGGTTCTGGATATAGACGGGAGGCGCAAAGCTGGGCAGAGAGATTCGAAATCCCTTGGCAAAAGCTGCCTGATGCAGTCCAAGACGCTTGTGCCAAAGGGACAACCCCAGCCAAGACTGATCTCCTTGCTGCAGTAAGAGTGTTGTGCCAAGAAATAGCTAAGGTAAATCCCAAACCTGGGAAAGCTAACTTAAATGCTATTGCCAAGAAGATTGTGGATACGCATCCTAGAACCTTCATGGATTCTATAGCACGATATGGCCAGGTGGGGAAAGGGTATGCTACTCTCGCGCAAATCGCCTCTCTGAGAGATTTGACAACCTGAATCGTTGTAGCAGAGGCAACTCTTTCCGCAGGAAGCTGCTGGAAGAAAAAGGAAATGGAGGTACAACTGGTAGTGCTAAGAGAAAATCTGCCTCAGTGCTGCAGCAGGATAGCTATGGCTGTATCAGGTGGCAGCCTGATCTGCCCGACGGGGAGACTGAGGAAAGCCAGGAACAGCAGAGGTGCTGGCTTGTAGAAGAATACCACCGTGGTAGTACCGACACGCCAAGGGTGATTCAAAGTATGACCAGCACCTACCCGTCACAGCGCGCTACCTTATTAACAAAGGTGCTCACTTGTTAGCAGTGAGAGTAAATTGGCCTTTCCTTTTACAGCCAGCATACTTTCTAAGCCATTTTGAATACCTTATGGACTTCAGTTTATTTGAAAGACTTGACCATGAGATGAGCAGTAGGGCAGACAAGATGCTGAGGTACTGTCAATCACAAACAAATGTAACTGTGGCAACAGCAGCAGCCCAGTTGACAATGCTAGCCGAAGTGGTTGGAAATGTTAGTCCCAAGGTGTATGGCACCCTCTTGCTGCTTCCTCTGATCTTTGGAGAAGATAAAGAAGACCTCTTTAAAACTGCAGAGGTAAGGCTTTCACTACAGCTTTTATAATGAGTGAAAAATGGGAACAATTTATTTTTGGCAAATTTTGCAAAATGATATCATATTTCAGTTAAAATACCTTTGTATACATCAAGCTCTAGTGACCAGATGCTCTTCCTGTTTTAGAGATTTTGGTAAATTTTTCTTAGATGTTTGCTAATTTCTGTAAATATTGACTAGTTTAATTATAAGAAAATAGGATTAGCAAATTTATGTCAAATATAAGCTTGAAAAACAGAGACCTGTGGTAGGGCTACTATTTAAGGAAATACTGTTCTCTGTAGTACTGTACATTTTAATACTACTGCCTAATTTAACTTAGTACCAAGGCTCTTTTCACAAACATTTAGTAGACTGACAGTAACCAGCATTAACATAATTAACATAAAACGCTTATCTAAGATTTGAAACAGGATTATACTGTAAACAGGAAAATATTCACTAAAGAAAAATATTCATCAACCTTACCAATGTTGCCAGTCCTTGAAGATTTTCCCCAGCAAAATGAGCCATTTTGAATGTTGTATTATGGATCACTGAAGTTGGCAGAATTTATACAAATGAATTAAGCACTTATGTGACCGTCAAATTAGGGCTGCGCTGCAGATAAGTTCATATTATAATCCTGATTACAAATCAACTTTTGCTGTCACTTGACCTGCTGTATGTTTCCAGTATTAGACACTAATTTATAAATACATGTAATAGGATTATATAATTTTTTCAACAGGATATCATCACATCTGCTGATTTAGAACAACATGATGACCTACCTCACCCCCATGTAGTCATCAGAGGTAAGATACTTATTAATATATTCTTACTCATGCATACTGTTTTTGTACTTGGATATTTTTTTTTTGGGGGGGGATTATGTGCATCACATTGTATGCCTATTTTTCCATTTAATGGACTTCATTGTGTTTTTTGAAACTCTGAAACCTTCATTAAGAACAATTAGTCATGTTTTTCTTTAAATATATTAAAAATAACAAGAAAATGATAATGAAGGCCTAAAGTTTGAGATATGTTTAAAATATATGGCACCACTGCAGATTATATAATACAATATTCAGAATTCCTTGATGTTTCTGTAAATTTAGAGTTTAGACCTGTGAATTGCTAGATCTCAATTTTTGACCATTCAAGGTCAAAATTACACAGTCCTGCATGGCAAAAAATGTGGGCAACTCACACACACAGGGAGACACACAGACGTCACTGAAAATATGATAGCTGCCTCTGATAGAAGAGGGCAGCTGTAATTATTTCCTTGTTAGGCAGTTTGCTAAGTACTTTGTTTTATTTGTAACATCAGGAGAGATATATAAAAGAAAACTACACACTACAGGCTGCAGGGTTCCATATGAGGTTTTGGTCTGACCTGAATTATCAGGGCTGAAAACTTGATAACAGTATTAACAAGACAATATGCCTCACAAGAACATCAAAATGTTCTCTTGTTGTTTTATATTTTTGTAGGAAACCATCCATTTGAAAATAACTGCTATGCAGTTGTAGAAGGATGTATCCTGGCAGAAAATGTCACCCTACGGATGGCAGTTGCTTTGACCATAGCAGCTTATTATAACTTGAACATCACCTACCCAGAGTCCATTGCCAACACTGTTGAATTTATTCAAAGGTTTGGAATAGCACTTGCTTAATTTACCTGTATTTACTTACATAATTTCTTTTGACCTGTAAATGAAGATGATAAATATGAATAGTTCTTTCCTATGCAAAAGAATACCGGTACTTTGGTTGCTACCCATCAGTTTGATAGAGCCATTCTTAGGACCAAGGTTAAATGTTCCCCACTCACAGTTGGTCTTTTAAAAGTTTTAAACTTGTACTAATCAATTTGCATGTATTTAGACTGGCCGACATGCAAGGCCAGCTGAAGTAGTTAGTTAGTCTTACTACACAGGTCCTCTCTCACATGTCCCAGACCTGTTTCACCATACAAAACTTAAGCTTAGGCCACAAGAAATACAGATTTGTGAATCATCGCTATCTGCATCCAGTCTTGGTTGCCCTATAAACATTTTTATGGGTTTACTGAATAAAATTTTTTAAAATATTATATGTTAACAGCATGAAATGTATATTTGCTAGAAGTATTTGGTTGAATATTTAGTTTAAAAGTTATGTCACTAGTACGCAGAAATAGAAGTACATGGTATTTGCAGCAGAATATGACAATTTTTTCTATAAGAGAATTGACATGTATGAAAAATTGAGCGATTTTTGTTGCAAATCGAACAGTGGACTGGTCAGAATAAAAAAAAAAGTGCCCCTGTAACCCACTCTAGAAGGAATAAAAGGATGAGTAACAAAAGATTTGTTCCTTGTGGCCTTATTGTATTTTGTTATAATGCAGATAATTTGAATTGTCAAAATGTTATGAAAAAATATATATATAAAACAGAATTCCAGGATATTATGGCTCATTTAACCATGCTTATCAATTTTAACAGGATCTTCCTTGGCATAAATCCTCAGAGGGGCTCCAAAGTGAGGAAGACCGACAAGAGGAGGCCTGCCTTTAGTACCAAAGTTAGAAAGTTGATAGACAATCTAAGGGATTTTGATAATGACTGGAACATTGACTGACTGACTAATGTTTTTTAGAACAAATCCTTTTCTCCAAAAACCATTCATTTGAATGTGTCAAGTGGCACAGCAAAATGGTTGTCTAGCTTTCTAGTTTTAGATTTGTTCACTAGATGGGGCTGTTAGCAGTTTTCTTTATTTTACGACTGGTTTTACTTATAAAACCTTTTGTCATCCTAATAGATGACCTTGAAATATCCAAACTGAAGTCAAGAATAAAAAAGCAAATAAAGATGGGGTAAATAAAAAGTTGTTATGGATAGTTGTTCATGTTGTAAAGGACATGTTAAAAAGAGAAAGGGGGGGGAGAACAAGGAAGTCTTAGTCAAATTCAACAAGAAAATTTCCAGTGTTAAGTAAAATATAAAAACTGAATGCAAAATATGTAGTGAAGGAGCCAAAATGTAATGTAATGGGAATTAAAAGAAGGTTATTATTGGACCCATTAGATAAGGGAGAACTCCCCCTGAACATTACATTGATGAGCACACTGCTAAGCATTCCTTGTATTGCTACCATGTAGTTGATTGGTTTTGCTTATCTGAATTGTGGATTTACAAAGTGTTCTCTCAAATATCTATTAGACGCCATGTTAAAAGTATGTATAATGTGCACATACTGGTTTTAAATGAAATAATCCTGCTAATCATGCAGAACAGTTTGTTGTTGTTGAACATATCATTTCATATCTCATTATCTTGCAAATTTACTGGAATGTTTACATTGTATGGAAATAGTCATAAATACAGCTTACAGATGATGACTTCAAAATTCTTACTGGTATGTGGAAAGGAATACAGTTGACTATATTACTTTTGTATTTGCATGACAGTAGATAATGTTAGTTTTTTACTTGTTAGTGAACTTATGAAATATTGCAGTGGTGTATTTTAGTGTTGCATCTGGCATCTGTCATTGTCTTTCATCACCTCAAACGTGCTGAAATCTTAAGCTATAAACTTTGTCGTAAAACGGGTCTTCTTGTAAAAAAACAATAAACAGATATTTTTGATATTACACATATAAACTTTTAGAATAAGCATTGCTCAAATTTGTTCATATGTTGGTGCCACCTGTCAAATAAGAGGAGTACCAATGTTAATCTCAGGATCTAAAAAAAACAAAAAAACTTTAAAAAATTCATCAGATTTTCCCAAGTTGACATCAAAAAGATGGCCTAGGCCTGTACCTTCAGATTTGCCCACAAGATGGTGCTACTTGCAGCTTTCTGATATTATTGTAGGCTTTATGTTAATTTGAAGGGAATTGCTCAAAAATCTTCTGTACTGAAGAAGCCATTTTACAGAATTCATTCATTATGCCTCAGATATGTTCCTAGGATGAATTTATTTTAGATTTATTCATATGGTGGCACCACCTGTCATAGAAGGTGAATAATGCATGAATATGTCAAAAAACTGAAATGTTTCCTTAAGTGATATATAATGAAGCACTTGCTTAAGCATATATTTCACCCTGGTCCATGTTACTTGTTCTTTTCTTCAGACAAGTTCGCTTTAGACCCACGGGTCTTGTATTTAACATACAACACAAAATATGATATGTATGGAAAGATTGAAATGAGTAGAATCTATATCTTTTGTCAATCTATATCTTTCACCATGTGTCATGTAAAATGTATTAACTTTTTTATGTACATTAAAGAATTTTTATCATAGTTATTACCTTTGTCATCTTGTTTGCCTTAGTTACGCTGATGCAGTGTAATATTAGATCTGTATTGTTCTGTGTAAATGAGGCATGTATTGGCTAAGAAGCTGAATGTGTAGCTCTTTATTATTATATTTTTGTTAGGTTTAGTATTTCTTGTTAATATGTTGATAACATTTTTAACACTGTTATGGCAGTTATTTACTGAGATTTTATTTCTGCTTAATAAAAATGGACAATAAAAGTTTAAACAACTGCAAGACTTTATGGTTTCTAATATTGAAATTTAACCAGTTAATAAATAGAAACATTGGCATGACATTCCTTGTGTACCATTATTTCATGTTTTCTTGAAAAACAAAATATCATCAGTTTGCAATAAATATGGAAAATAAACAGGAGTCTCTGTTTTTTTTTATTTCAAGAAAAAGTCATATGTCTCTTTCTTTCTATTAATGTTATGCTAAAAATGCAGGCCCCGCGCATGTTATCATATTGAGCATTTCTTTCTGTAAAGTAACACCACCATGGTCGTAAAAATTATACACTCCATATTACTGTAAAATTACTCCACATCAGCATAAAAATTACCCTGCCTTCCATGTAAAATTACTCCTATCAGCATTAAAATTACACTACCTTGCTATGTAAAATTGCACTGTATTTGCATGAAAATTACGGTGTATTGCCGTGTTAAATGACAAGATTTGTTTTTGCAATGCACCGTAAAAATTACACTCCAGTGTAGCGTCAACTCTGCTGCCACTACATTGCAGTGTAAAATTACGAACAATTTCTAACAGTGTACCTCCACCATTTTCATAACACAAGTATGGAAATCGCCATACGTTGCCAAGACTGACAGCGTAGCTTATGCAGCTGAAAATAAAGTCCAGTTTTCTTCCCCATTCCCCACGTTATGGTTCGTTCTCCTTATCTGACTTTCTTACCGACTGGTTCATTTCATCAGGTGTTGTGATCATTTTCACTCCTTTTTCTACACTGACGATTTCTGATTTTTCATTTTTGGGAACCATTTCTTGAATAAAGTCACAAATTTTCTACATTTTAATAAAGATTGAAACTGTAAAAAAACAAGAGCATAATAATGTATTTACTAAAAAAATATTACATGAAGATAAACGTAATTATTATAAGAAATAATTAATAGATTTTATTTGTATCACAGTTTGTACTTAAGAATGCTAACATAGTATTGGTGATATTAAATATGTATATATATATCATCAGAGATATTACGTACAACTATACTGATGGAGGCATTACTTAATATCATAAGAGGAATCTATATTTTATCAGAAATATTACTTATGCAGAATTATATATTATTATAAATATACGTAACTGATGCCAATAATAATGCAATAATTCACAGCCGTCGGCCAAGATACACCACTGATATACATTGTGTAATATTTATCAAAACACAAAAATATCCAAAAAATCACAAAAAAATGTGTAACGTGACTAAAACTAACATTTAGCCTAATAGATAACACTAAATTAACACCCTTTGGTATTTACTACCCTACTCTGCACGGCAATTATAAGCGGTATACTTCCAAGATGTTTAACGTACGCTAACAGGTCGTACTGGCTTTGTCGCACCAATCAGTATTGACACAGTCACTGTGGTCAGCCACAGCTGTATCTTACGTAAATGACATCTTCTGTCACTGCGTTTTGAAAATTGCAGTAATTATATATTTGTAATTGATGAGATTCAAACACTTGTAAACTGAACACTATTTTTAATGATTCACTGAAGACTAGTTTATCTCTGGTAAATGCAATACTGCTGTATATACCTCTATATCACCAGATATAGAGAAGTCGGTTTTTTAAATTGATAATGTTCAAATTTTTATTTCCTTTCATAGTGAGGTGTCGAAGCAGAGGCATGGGTAGAAATAGGCACGTTCCCAGATTCTATTTGACCGTGCCCGTAATTCCTAGTTGGCGTCTTGAAAAATAAAAATTGAAAATCATGATCGACAAATTGAAACGTCAAAAATTTCTGATACATATGGGTCCATTCTAGAAATCTTCTACACACCTATTCACTATTCATACCTGTCCAGTCTATCCATTAGTTAGTCTGATTAGTTAATATAAATGTCACAACCTAATTCATTATTGAGTCTGATCAGTTAATATAATAGTCCCATCCTATCTGTTAGGGTCTGATTGATCAATATAATGACACAAACCTATCCAATTGTGAGTCTGATCAATTTATATGCAAAAACGGCTCGTTTGGGTTGAGATATTTTCTCAACCCAAACGAGCCGTTTTTGCATGTAAATTTCTCAACAAGTGGGTTTCTCGACATCACTGAGTCTGATCAGTTAACATAATAGTCCTGATCTATTACTGAGTAATTAGTTACCATAACAGTTCTGATGTATTGCTAAGTATTTCTAATCAGTTAACATAATAGTTCTGATCTGTCCCTAAATCAGCGGGAGCTTCACGCAATTGTACAGATTGCGTAATGTTGTCAAATATGCATATCATTTAGTAGATGGCGCGACCTGTGATACTAATCTTATTAGAATCGACGTGTTTTGTAACATCATGAAAATATGAAAGTTGTATGTTCATATTGTATGTTACGTCAGTTAAACGGCGCAGATAACCTGGTTATTTTTATGATGAAACAGAAGTCTTATAAATGTATGGAAAATAAACAAGTACTTCGTAGGAAAGACCAAAGGTGGTGAGGTAAGAAAGAAACCTGCGAAGTACAAACTAACGATATCAAATCAGAGATCTAACTTGGAATGAATTCATAAAATACAAACGACTTTTGTATACTCTCGTGATATTATACCTCAGTGTCATATTCTTGTAATTAAACATTAGTGGACAATGTTTGTATGTGAAGTGATTGGTAAAACCGCAAACGTATTTCTAATTTTGAACAACTTTTTTATGCTGTGTTATGATTATGTTTAGAATTTTAAGAATAACTAAAGAGGTTGATACTTTATTTTAACAATAAAGGGGTGGTAGTTAGTGTTTATAAGGGTGAATCCAATTCTTAATGTATTAGTTCAAGCGCCATATTTGAAAGTGTAAGAGCTTTGTTTGTTTGTTTTGTTTTTGAATTTCGCACAAAGCTACTCGAGGGCTATCTGTGCTAGCCGTCCCTAATTTAGCAGTGTAAGACTAGAGGGAAGGCAGCTAGTCATCACCACTCACCGCCAACTCTTGGGCTACTCTTTTACCAACAAATAGTGGGATTGACCGTCACATTATAACGCCCCCACAGCTGAAAGGGCGAGCATGTTTGGCGCGACCTTCAGTATTACGAGTCGCACGCCTTAACAGGCTTGGCCATGCCGGGCCGTATAAGAGCAATGCTAACTTCTAACATATCACTGGATACATGTGATTTACTTTTGTTAAGGGTAAAGGTAACTCATAAATGAAAAGCTACGTTTAGGGTCGATAAAGATAAATCTGAATTTAAACGTAATGACGAGGCTAGCGAATTTTTGTAGTTAATCTGATCCTTGATGAAGACTTGGAGAAAACTGATATTTAGTGTTGATAGTGGTTAGATTGGTTTGTAACATACTAAGAGGTTGAGTTTGAAGGTTTATAAAGGAGGGAACTCATTTTTAATTTGTATAAGATGTCGCTTAACAATTTTACTAAGAGATAAGGTGTTTCTTTAGGTGCTGATGGTACAACTAGAAGCTTTAGAAACTGAGACACTTAAAACAAAAACATACAGAATACTAGTAAAGAATTCAGGTTTCAAAGTGAAGACGTAAGTCATCCTTTTTACTATTTTGAGCTACAGCACACGAACGATATTCACTCATGCCACGTGTGGCATTGAACTTTTCTTTCACGTGGAAACAGACTCAGCTAGTTCACAATTTACTGTACACACATGTGAAATCAGACAGACCGACGGATAACGCTGAGGAAGGTCTAAGAAAGCGTTTTAAGCCAAATAGTTAACTTTTATGCTCGAGGTAAACTGTCTGACGGTGGAAACAATAAACAAAAACAAACAAGTACACGAGAAGAGTTCAAGATAGAACTAAACATCGACCAACTGCTCGAAGCAACACAAATAGTTTGAACTAAACAATGATACTGTGAGCGAAACAAACAGCGAATCATTCAGATAACTATTAGCGCCTTCTAGTGATAAAGTCCGATTTTCTGTAAATATTTATCTATGCACATTTCGAGAAGTTGCATTTATAATGGTTAGTTTATATAACTGCTTTAAGGTATTCACGTATTTCAACAGAGTACAGTGCGATAATAATTATAAAAACTATGACAGTCCGTCTATGTCAATAAAAGATTTTTTTTTACTTTGTTATAAATTGGTCTTTTACAATACAGGAGTGTGTATGTGTTTTCCTATAGCAAAGCTACATCGTGCTATCTGCTGTGTCCACCGAGTGGAATCGAACCTCTTGTTTTAGCGTTGTAAGTCTAAAGACTTACTGCTGTCCCAGATGGGGGATTATACATACATTATTCAGATACAAATGTAAGATAGATACAAAATAAAAATGTTTATTTTATAGTAGAATGAACCATCCTCACACTTAGAGTTGAAAGTCAAGAATGGACATCACTCTTATTAATATTTAACAATTCATTGCGTAAACAGTGTACTGTATGTTAAGTAATTGTGTGCAACATACTGTAAGCCTTATTAGTATCAAATAATACATGATGTTAAAAGTGTATTATGCGTCAATTATTCTTGTCAAAGTATAAACCTTATTCATATCTAATAATACACAGTGTTAACAATGTGCTGTGTTAAGTAATCTTGTAAAAAATACTATAAACCTAGTAATATTAAATAATACATCGTGTTAACAGTGTGCTACATGTTCACTATTCTTGTGGAACGTGCTATAAATCTTTTTAATATATAGAAATAGATGCTGCTAAAAATGTGCAATCTAACCTATAAACAGAAATATTAATTAAGTTATAAAAATACACGATTTAAATCTGTGATAGTTTATTAATTTTTAAGCAGTACTGTCAATGACGATATAAATTTGACTACAGAAGCTATGAATAAAACCAAACATGAAAGTCATCAAGGGCAATATAAAGTAGGCGTAAAAAAGTTTAATCCAGTTTATTTTAGTAGAGTCAGACTGTATAGTTATTTCTGGTCAAATGCCAAGGACTGCTGGCCAAGATTAATCTATCGATTTTTTCCCTTTGTACTCAGTGTCTTAAGACCATTGATTACAGAGTTTAATAGTTTCTTGTCTATGACAAAAACTCATTTAATTCGCATGATTTTCATTAGTAAGTGATTTTAAAGAGCTTTGGAAAAATGCTTTTGATTAAAATTATTAGAGAAAGATAGTTAGAAATATTATATCCTAAGGATATTAAGTAAGAAATAATGTTATCAATCTAAAACATAATAATAGATCGTTATCCTTGACCCATCTCTTTCTGGGGCGAAGGTATTACAATCGGGTCCGTGTGTGTGTATCTGTATTCCTTTAAAACTAATAGAAAGATAAAGCAAGCTGACAAATCAGTTTGGGTCAGCCCCTCTTAAATTTGACTTGCAGTGTTCGAAAACGTGTGAAGGCGACTTTTTATGCCGCCATAAAACTATGCTCACCACATAAAATTAACGACGAATTAGACAAAATAAAACAATACTTCATCAACATCAATAAGTTTCCTCCACAAACCGCAGAAAACATTATACGCACACACCTAGACAGAAAGCAAAATCAACCAACTAAAGTAAATATATCTCACGAATCAAAAAATCGCGAAACCATATACTGCTGCATACCATATATTCCTGACATCAGCAGACAAATAACCAACATTTGGCAAAAACTAGAAACAAAATATGACATTCCAATTAATACCAAATTTATTCAAAAACCAGGCACAAAACTGAGGTCTATACTATGTAAAAACTACACTGACAAACACCACACCAACATTATTTATAAAATACAATGTGATAACTGCCACGACTTTTATATTGGAGAAACAAGTGGAAAAATGGAAACCAGATTCAAAGAACATAAAAAAGTCACCTTCACACGTTTTCGAACACTGCAAGTCAAATAAACACAACATAACCATAGAAAACACTCAAATACTAAATAAAGAAACAAACATAAACAAACGCAAAATTAAAGAAGCCTTACTTATACAACAACTTAAACCTAAAATAAACCAATATAAAGGAACGCCTTTATACCTGTATTAATATAATAAAATAAATAAAATTACATATTCAAACATCTAACATCGCCCTCTACATTCCCACACTCGGTTACACAACCCCTTCCAAACATGTGGTCAGCTTCCGGTCAGTTACCTCTTTCTTTGTGAACCTGACGATGACCAAAGAAGGTTGAAACGTTGTTCGCTCTTCTATGTAAAATATTTTCTCAACCCAAACGAGCCGTTTTTGCATATATATTTCTCTACAGGTGGGTTTTCTCAACATCACTGATTTTTGGTCTTTAGTTTGTTTTTTAGAATTTCGCTACTCGATGGCTATCTACGATATCCGTCCATAATTTAGTAGTGTAACGGTGAGAATACCAGAAGCTCTATTTCTATTATTTCTATATGTGATATACAGATATTTTCCTATACCAGAGATATATTTTTGTTATGTAGACTCATTTGTCAGAGACTTGCTTAATAATTTGGCACTGTGGAATTCATGACATTTTAGGAAGCTGTTATAACTTTCTTATTTGTTAGTGGAATATGATGAGAAATGCACAGTATGATAATATGACAGTTAATATGTACAAATTTCATCTAAATCAAACCATACTTTTTGAAATATATGTGAAAACAAAACTTTTGTAATAATTTTGTATGCTGTATATGTTATTGCTTGTACCAGAAGCTTTTATATATATATATATATATATATATATCTTAGGATAGGATTGTTTGTTTGTTTTTTGGAATTTCGCACAAAGCTACTCGAGGGCTATCTGTGCTAGCCGTCTCTAATTTAGCAGTGTAAGACAAGAGGGAAGGCAGCTAGTCATCACCACCCACCGCCAACTCTTTTACTACTGAAAAGTGGGATTGACCGTCACATTATAACGCCCCACGGCTGGGAGGGTGAGCATGTTTGGCGCGAACCCGCGTACCTCAGATTACGAAGCGCACGCCTTAACGCGCTAGGCAATGCCAGGCCCCTTAGGACAGGAATTCCCAAACGTTTAGACCTGCGGAGTTTCACATCAGAAAAAAAACAAAACATTTTGGAGCATTAATAAAAAAAAAATACACTAAAAATAGAAACAATCGGTCGCTAGCTTTTAGAATATAAATTTATTAAAATATCACTATTTAAAGAAAATATTTTACTTCTACTTACTTGTTCAAAATTTTTTACTTGCAAATGTTATATCAGTAAAAGTACAGTGTACTTATTTATTTATTAGTGGCTCCGACTGGCTCGATTTTGTTCACAAAGTAGTTCAATATTTAGAGTTATGGCTGTTACGTGTAAGCGCAGATCATCTTCAGTATTTAGCCTATTTCTAAATTTGGTCTTTGTAGCTGTATACAGTGAAAATGTTTGCTCTCAAAGATATGTTGTTGAAAAATGCGTTAAAATTTTCAAAGCTCTGTTACTTATTTCAATGTTTCCCATGGCCATTTGAATCCAAAATTGTGTAATTTCTTTCTGCTGAAATTTTGAGTTTAGGGTGTAATGAGTTGAAATTTCGTCCTCCGCTAGTACAACGGTAAGTCTATGAATTTACAACGCTAAAATCAGGGGTTTGATTCCCCTCGGTGGGCTCAGCAGATAGCCCGATATGGCTTTACTATAAGAAAAAAACATACACACGCAGTTGAAATTTCTAAAAGCTGTTTTTTCTCTTTCAAGGACAATCATTGGTATTTGAAGAGTCAACAAAGGGATTTTGAATTCACAATAATTTTTTTTAAATTAGAGGGAAAGTACTCCTCAACAGTTGTACACAAATCAGATACGTGCTGCAAGACTGAAACTTTTGTATCTTCACTTAAGGAAATTTCATCCATAATTAAAAAAAAAAAAAAAGAGATTTCCGAAGCAATCAAGTTCTTCCATAAGTATACATTCACCCCAAAGTTTAGCTTACGTTGAAGCACTTTCATTTTACTCTGAACTTTGAAGTTCGTTACCCTGGTACCATACATTGTAACATTCATTTCATTTAGACAGGCAAATACATCCTGAAGGTAAGCCACTTTCTGCACCCAGCATTTGTCTCTTAATTTGTATGCAAGTTCAAAATGGCATTCAGATAAAAAGAAATCTATCTCCTCACGCAATTCGTAAAACAGAGCAAGCACTTTGCTCCGACAAAACCATCGGACTTCAGTATGAAACAGCAAATTTTTATACAAACTTCCCATATCCTTACAGATTAAACTGAAAATCCTCACATTGAGCGGTCTTCATTTTATAAACTTAACTATTTTTAGGACATCTCCAATACCTCTTTCAAGTCTTCTGGCATTCGTTTCGTTGCAAGTACATGACTATGAAGACAGCAGTGGATACTCTGGATGTCAGCGTTTTTCCTTTTTTATGTGTGCCACTGTGCATGAAAATTTTCCAATCATAGCTGCAGCCCCATTTTTGCAAATACTTGATCAAAGCTGCCATTGGATATCATGTTCTTCCATAAATAAATCGATCAGTTTAAATATTTCTTCGCCTGTTGTTTGAGTAGGCAAAGGTTTGCAAATTAGCATGCCTTTTTCAAAATTAGCTTCATGAATATAGCGAACAAACACAAGCAGCATCGTAACCTGCGACATCTGTTGATTCATCCATCTGAAGCGAAAAAGTTGGTCTCGCTTTTGCTCGCCTTATTAACTCCGTTAAGTAATTTGCTGACATATCTTTGATTTTTCGAGAAAACGAGTTGTCAGAAAGGGGCACAGAGTTAATATTTTTAAGAAATTTCTCATCAAATCTTTTGCACATGGTTTTATCGAATCTTCAGCAATTGTATGAGTTTCATTTGCTTTTTCAATACGGTAATTAACAAGACATGAAGCAATAAGAGAAACTCTGTTGTCCTGATGGACAAACGAACGAAATGTAGCTTTACTTGTATTTAATTGCAAACACTTTCTTTTGAAATACTAGGAAGTTGGATTTTTTAATTGGAAGTGTTTGGCTCTAGATGCCGTTTTAACTTAGCTGGATGCAAACTACTGTTACTCAATACTGTTCCATATTCAACACACAACCCATTAGGTCCATCTTCATTATCTGTTCATGTGAAACCATATTGAACAAAACTTTCACCATACTTTCATTTCTTTCTTGTTTCAGTACTCCATGCATCATCCTGTATTGAAATGCTTGCACGCGACTATAACGCTGATGAATTATTATTAGGGCTAAACCTAGAAAGATTTTTACTAGTATAAGATTTATTACTGATATTGAGCCACATATCCATTATAAGTGTGACAACTAATCATTAATTATATCTTATATCTTTTGCACTTCAAACAAAAGTATTTTCACAAACACAAAATAGCTTCTTAATGAAAACTCGTTCAAGCACTTATGTTTCATCATCATACAATGACATGCTCACCTTGGATCAGTGCTGCCATAATGAAGTCAGAAATAAAAATTTGTGGAAAAAAGGCTAGACCATTAGAATAATATATTTTTCTGAAGGAAAAGGATAACCTATTATTTTTACAATTTTTAACAGACGTTTTTACACCAAGTAACAAATTACTAAGCCAGAACGAAATGAAACAAAACAAAACTACGATCAAAAGAAAAGCTGTGCTGAGAGTTGAAGAGAGGAGATTAAAGAGGATTTATCCTTAAACTACAAGATTATCTTCAATGACCAGTGTTTCCTCTTTGATTGTACGTGTTTGTTTATGTGTAATACTGCTTTAACTATTATCCCCCTCATGACTACCGAATAGGTTGTGTATTGTTGTGTTTACATGTGAAATATTCCTTCGACTATTACCCCACGTGGTGACTCTACTGAATAGGTTCTGTTTTGTTGTGTTTATATGTGAAATATTCCTTCGACTATTACCCCGCTTGGTGACTATGTGAGATGTACATTCCAGTGGTTTTTACCAAATTACCTGAACTTCTTGACAGACAATTAGAAACTGTGTTTTATACCATCCAGTCTTTTTCTTTGTTAGTTTATTTGTTTCTGTGAGATAAATTCTGATGTATTACGCATTTTATCCTTATGTTAAAAGCCATGAAGTCAAAGTCTACTCCATGTAAATATTGCGTGTGAAAAATGAGTGAGAAGACGCTCTGAATTAGTACTTGACTGTTATCTGAAACAAAATTGCTACGTTAAGTTATAGTTTTGGTCTCACATTTTTTCTAGCAACAACAACAAAACAAGGATCGCCAAAGCTACTAGAGTCTCCTAAGAGCAAGTGAGATGTGTATGCGGATAAACATGTGGGCAGGAGTTTTTGTGACAGATGACTGTGACTTGTTGGTCATAAATGTTTAATAATAAATATACAACGCACGGTCCATTTGTTTTAAAATAGTAGTTATTACAATAGAACCTGCAGTTATTACATTTTAAAAGTCACCACTATACACACTTTCTGGCTGAACTCACCATCAATATCTATCTCTGTTTTCACTAACTTCTTATCACATTTTGTACACATATTTATCAATAGGCCAAATGTGGCCTAGAACCTTTTACACTGAACCAGATAATATATGGTTCATCAATAATCGATTACATTAATGAGAAGAATTCAGAATATTTGAGTAACCTGATCTCAGTTCACAACAATCGAACTACACGACAAATGACTAATAAACCATTACTTAATGAAACTTGCCATAACTATTGTTTACTTTAACGTTCACACAATGTAAATTAAATAACATTTTCAAATTAAACTTAAAACGACACAGTGGTATATATCTAACAAACTGGTACTTTTATAACGTGATCACAACTGAAAATAAGGAGCGTATTGTTTGGTCGAGTTATAAGTGTAACTTTGCACCTACCAATATGCAGTTCAACACATTAACTGCGCGATCTAAAATAACTAGTACAACAGAAAGAAAGAATGTATATCTTATTTCACTCAAATTATCCATGGATAATATTGCTGAAAAATGATTATAGGTACAGACACACGTTATCCAAATGCGATACTGTTTAATTTAATTTATATGTGTGTGTAGTCGTCAGAATTTAAAGAATGTCATAATTAATGCCCTTTTAACAGGGTCATCTAGTAGCTACGCCATTGATGTAAATCAAAAGAGAAAAGACCCACCACCGAGCTTGTGACATTAACCCAGTTTCACTGAATTAATTTATTACACCTATGCTTTCTACCATCTAACCAGTTTTCTACCTAGTGATACAATATATTTCCTCCAACACACACAGAAATAATTTGTACAAGAAAGACTTTCATGTGGTACCATGTCAAAGGTTTTATAAATATCTTAAAATCTAAATTCACACCCGTTTCCTCTTTCACATAAGCATTAACCTCTTCAAAGAGTGTCGTAAGATTTGTAAAGCAATATTTTTACCTAGTGGAACAATACTAACTATCGAATAACATTTTACGCTTCGTAAATCATTTCCCATCAGACTTTCCAAAACGTTTCCCACAACTGACGTTAAAATTAATGAATGGGCTTATAATTAGAGTAACAATGTTTATTCTTTCCCTAGAAAAGAGGAGTCCATTAGGTGACTTCCAATCTTCTGGTTCCTGCCCACTATTCAAGGACTTTGAAAAAATAGAAGCCAAGAAACAATATAAGTGCATTTACTTATTAACTTTCGAGTTCGTTTGATGATTTGTAAAGTCTTTTCCATCCTTTGAATCTCGATATTTACCCTTACAAATTTTTATCACAGTAAGAAAACTACTAATTGACGTTAAGGTTACTATTTCTAACTATAGTTTTGTATTTACTGTGTGAATTCCTTGAAAATAGAAAGAAAGTAGAGTGAAAGAGAAATGCAAACAAAAACAAGCCAATGCTATGCTATAAGCTCGTGGTGGGCAGAGCTCTTTGTGTAACGTTGTGGTTAACTACAAACAAACATATTATCAGGCCAATGAGAGATGTAGTAGTAGTCTGGATGCTTTTATTTTTTTTTATCATTGCATTTCAAGAACAACGAGTGCTATCGTGAGAATAAGATTAAGTGAGTGAATTGTAATTATTATCGATTTTATTTACGTCACTATCGAACCTGTGAGTCAGTGACCAATATTCATAGGTTCACTATAACACACATTTAATACGTGAAGTGCTACTTTACATTTTTCAGTCTAAAGATAATTTCCGCTGTGAAACATGGTGTACAAGAAGTGTCCCATCGTACTGATATAGTTCTTTTTTCTATGCTGTCAATTAGTGCCTTTCTTCCATACTGGGGGCTGGAATACTAACCTCAGACAGAACAAGCTTGCTTTAAATATGATTGTAATACAGGTTTGAAAACATAAATCAACTTGAATCTCAGAACTTTACAAAAGATTATTATTACATCAACAAAACAATTATCCGAAATATACAGATAGAAACAACTCACTCACCCATTACTCACACAGTAGACTTCACTCAACAACTCACATATTACTCATACAGTAGACCTCACTCAGAAACTCACATATTACTCATATAGTAGACTTCACTCAACAACTCACATATTACTCATACAGTAGACTTTATTCAGTAACTCACATATTACTCATACAGTAGACTTCACTCAGTAACTCACATATTACTCATACAGTAGACTTCACTCAACAACTCGCATATTACTCACACAGTAGACTTCACTCAGTAACTCACATATTACTCATACAGTAGACTTCACTCAGCAACTCACATATTCCTCATACAGTAGACTTCACTCAGTAACTGACATATTACCCATACAGTAGACTTCACTCAGTAACTCATATTACTCATACAGTAGACTTCACTCAGTAACTGACATATTACCCATACAGTAGACTTCACTCAGTAACTCATATTACTCATACAGTAGACTTTATTCAGTAACTCACATATCACTCATACAGTAGACTTCACTCAGTAACTAACATATTACTCATACAGTAGACTTCACTCAGTAACTCACATATTACTCATACAGTAGACTTCACTCAACAACTCACATATTACTCACACAGTAGACTTCACTCAGTAACTCACATATTACTCATACAGTAGACTTCACTCAACAACTCACATATTACTCACACAGTAGACCTCACTCAGCAACTCACATATTACTCATACAGTAGACTTCACTCAACAACTCACATATTACTCATACAGTAGACCTCACTCAGCAACTCACATATTACTCATACAGTAGACTTCACTCAGTAACTGACATATTACCCATACAGTAGACTTCACTCAGTAACTCATATTACTCATACAGTAGACTTTATTCAGTAACTCACATATCACTCATACAGTAGACTTCACTCAGTAACTCACATATTACTCATACAGTAGACTTCACTCAGTAACTGACATATTACCCATACAGTAGACTTCACTCAGTAACTCATATTACTCATACAGTAGACTTCACTCAACAACTCACATATTACTCATTCAGTAGACCTCACTCAGCAATTCACATATTACTCATACAGTAGACTTCACTCAGAAACTCACATATTACTCATACAGTAGACTTCACTCAGTAACTCACATATTACTCATACAGTAGACTTCACTCAGTAACTCAAATATTACTCATACAGCAGACTTCACTCAACAACTCACATATTACTCATACAGTAGACTTCACTCAACAACTCACATATTACTCATACAGTAGACTTCACTCAACAACTCACATATTACTCACACAGTAGACTTCACTCAGTAACTCACATATTACTCATACAGTAAACTTCACTCAGTTTGTTTCACTATGTTTCACCAACACATTTTTCATTTAACTGTAATGGTATGAATTAACAGTGAATTTTTATTATGCATAAAAAGCGCTTGGTACGTTATAAATGATGCATCAAACAATCAAACTGCTTTCTGGAACACGTTCTCATTCTGCGGTAAGCTACAGCTACTTCTCTGTGGGTAGGAATTTTATATCAACTGCAGAAATTCGTGCTTATCGTGTATGAATTAGCTTATCATTTATCCATGAAAAAATTTTAAGTAAGTCTGGTGCTGCAAAGGAGAATTTGTTGAATCAAAAGCAAGAAATCAAACGAAAGTACAAAAACGCTTTGGAATCGGAACATTCTCAATTACCATTTTGCCTACTCTCCAATACAGCTTTATCGAACGAGGTGTTTGTTCCTGGCAAACTGAAGAGACACTTGGAAACAAAGCATTCAGCTGTGAAGGATAAACCAAAAGATTACTTCAAGAATCCCGCGGCTCAACAACATGAGCGATCAAGGAAGCTTGTGAAACAGATGAAGCTGCCCGAAAAAGAATTGATTGCAAGTTGTTGTTCAATTGTTGGCAAAATGCAAGAAAGCGCATACGGAGGCCGAATCAGTCATTGTGCCAGCGTAAGCAATCATTGTTTGGCGGGCGCGAACCCGCGACCCTCGAATTACGAGTCGCGCGCCTTACGCGCTTGGCCATGTCGGGCCCATATGTTCTGAAAGAAAGTTGTTGTTTTGGAATTTCGCACAAAGCTACTCGAGGACTATCTGTGCTAGCCGTCCCTAATTTAGCAGTGTAGGACTAGAGGGAAGGCAGCTAGTCATCACCATCCACCGCCAACTCTTGGGCTACTCTTTTACCAACGAAAAGTGGGATTGACCGTCACATTATAACGCCCCCCACGGCTGGGAGGGCGAGGATGTTTGGCGCGAACCCGCGACCCTCAGATTACGAAGCGCACGCCTTAAAGCGCTAGGCCATGCCAGGCCCTGAAAGAAAGAAATCACAAATACACAGCGATTCTTAACGGACTTGTACATACTGTTCGAATTACCATTCTCCACTTTGCACATTTAATATAAAAATTGTCATCATACGAGCGTCACACTAGTGCTAATACTGTTCAGAAATCCTTTTTACGATATCGGCGAAACATCAAAACATTTTAGTCTAATAATAATTAAGTACGGGCATTCTACATTAACTTGGTCTCCATGAGGAAAGGGACTATTGGTCCCAATGGACGTCTACTCATGAACAGATTGCTCTAATACCTTTTTAGATTTCCCTTGCACTAAATTCGTCAGCGTATAGAATTGCTCTTTGTCTCTAATATCAATACTTGTGACGTGTTCGAAACAGCAAGGAAGAGAAATATCACATTTTAAGGTAACTTTTATTTTTTCCAACTTCCTGGAATTTTTCCCTTTAGCTTTAGGAACGGATAAAGAAATATTGAGAGTATCCGACGTCAGTAGGTCGACTTGTTCGTGAAACTGTCTGGCAGCTGTTTTGTTTTCGAAACTGAAACCACCCATTTGGCTGTGATCGGTGGAAAGGAACATGGTGTGAAAAGTATTATCTTGGGCCTCGTAGTTCGTCAAATTGTCAATGACATCATGTCAAATAATGAAACCTGTGCCTTTTTCGGCGAGGACCAGTTTCAGTCTTCCTTTAGTTCGTGCTCTCGTTTCTCCTTTATCAAACAGCAGGACAGGGATACCTGTCAGGGCTAACTGCCATTCTTCCTCTGACTTTCTGAAAAACAGATTGGCCTGACACTGGCACACAAACACAAGTGTTTTGTTGCTACGAAAAACCGTTTCGACTTGGGCTATGTCAATTCGCTGCATATGTTATTTCATTCATCTTCTAAATCTTGTCGAAAATCCGCATCGTCGAAAGAACCGCAACTGATCCTTTTGTCTGTGTCCTCTACATTAATTCGGCCCAGGGTATCATATTTTTCTGTCAGTTTTGTCCGGCTACCTTTTCTTTGGAAGATGGTTCGTGTGAAGCTTCTGAGTAGATGATATTATCTGAATAGTTCGTATCTGGAATACTGAAAGTTCTATTTTCTGAACACGACTCCACAAAGTCATCTTTTTCACAAGAAGTATGTTGAATATTTGACACATGATCAGACATTTCCATGTTTATGTTATTATTTGAAATCGTTTTTTTTCCTTTATAAATATTTAATGAATTAATTCTTTCTGTTGGTCCAAACTATGAAAGGTAGAGATCCTTCTATAAAAATCAAATATTTTACACAAAAAACCTTGAAAGTCGTTGAGTGTATAACTTAATATCTGTATAATACTTCGTGTGATAGATTTCTTCATGAACTTGTGACATAACCACCAAATAATACAAGATTGTTTTTTCTCCCTGTAAATAATAGAAAACGCTCAGTTAATAAATTTTATTTCTATTTTTACTAGATACACAAATTATTTATATACATTCGCATGAACGAGGTTTATGTGAACTTGTATGAAGCAACACTCAAGTAAAGTTAATTTTAAACAGAAATTTATTTTGTACCAACAATCTGAACAATATTATAAAATTTATTTCATTTCTGAATTATTTCATGTTATATCTCTGAAATCATTATCGACATTAAAAACTACGGAATTTTAACACTGACTTTCCGAAAAATAGACTACTCTAATGTCTGTAATAAAATAGAGTATTTACGATTGAAATGAATACAATGTTACAATACTTTACACAGATACCAAAACATGTGTGAAATCTCTTTTTATGGCTAGTCCTGTTTTTAATAACTATTTATTGTCCGTGATAACGAAAAATCCACTTGAAGTAAAAATGTATTATCAAGATGGCTGGTACGAGTATTGAAACTTTAAGTTAAGTAAAGTGAAGAACAACATTTCGACATTCTTGTCATTTTCATGTCAACAAAGAGAAGTTGCAATGATTTTAATGTTGTATTCCTTTTATTGTAAATAAATGTTTATACAAAAATGACGTTTTTAGATTATTTAAAGGTGGGGTAATATTACAGGTATCATTCTCGAACTGATAACTCATTTTCAAAGTTATAACTGCAATGAAAGACTGTTCTACAACTTACACTCAGAGTTATAACTGCAAAGGCCTATTCTAAAATATTCTAATAATTAGCTCTCCAAAGTGGTATCTAATGGTCAGTGATACCGTGAAATATATTCTGAAGTTATTGTATGTTTTTCTAGTAATGGCAAAAGATAAATATTATGAAGGAAAGAACCCTCTGTGATTCCCCCCAGTAGCACAGTGGTATGTCGGCGGACTTATACCACAAGAAACCGGGTTTTGATACCCATGGTGGGCAGAACACAGAAAGCCCTTTGTGAATTTTTGTGTTTAATAACAAACAACAATGGCAACCCTTTGTAATAACCCAACATTTATTTTCGAATTGATGAACTGGAAATTCTAGGATAAGAAGGAATCCGTTTCCAGAAATACAGTATTAACCTAGTACGCTACTAATAACTTATTACGTTATTGAATTGCTCTGAAAAATTAAAGGTTACTAAAATAAATAAGAAGGAATCCTTAATATCTACAACACTTGGATCACTTTTAGGCATGGATAATCTACTAGTCGATTTATTAGCTATATTTTTCTGTATAGGCAATATCAAGCATACAACCCGATTCAACTTTATTACTCAGCACGTTATCTACTCGCCTACCCTCAAATAGAAATTCTTTTAGGCACGATTAGAGTAGATTCATCTATGAGACTTTGGTCGTGATCAAATACGTCAGTCGAAAGGGTTTGACCTTCCGAGTTCAAAACTGCAATTAAATCTCAAATCCATCAAGAAATGACGAAGCTGTGAGCTAAACGTTTGTGCTTTTAAAAAACAACAACTCAGAGGTGTACTACGAACCGCTATGCCGCGGCTAAAAATAACAGTAAGAGCTAGTTAGTATTGACCCTACAATACTGATAAACAGTATGTTTTCAAGGCGATATCGGTACAAAGATATCAGAAAATAGTATCACGATTTTAAACAGAAGGTTAAAGAGCAAAAGGGAAATAAATCTTAATTATCTGTATCCACATAATTATTCCTGTTATCGCTGATTAAACACGAAAAATAATTCACGTTAACTACTAGTTTTAGAGAAAAGTTTGGAACGAAGATTCGAATCTTGCACAATAGCGGTGTACGTGCGAGACAGGTTTCAAACGTTCAACGAGTTTTTTAACGTTATTAGAGCCAAATCAACTTTAGGGTTAACACCTATCTTCCAGTTCACGTCGTATTACCAAATAAGACGGAAACAACGTTTCCAATCCAAGCATGTACTTCCAAATATTTGTTTTATGTTCTTGTTCAGTTACTTACTCCTTATTTCGCCAGCCCTTATTTTTTTCACAGGTACAACTTAAATACCTTGATTGCATGACATTGAAGGGCTATTCGAATTTACAGCTCCCAGCCAAGTTTACAAAATTCTCTCTAAAATGTATATTATATAACGTGAATAGTTAGTTGCACGAAGTGAAGGCTTATATTAGCATAAGTCTTCATGTTCTTACACTGTCCACTAGCGTGGGGGGCTCTAACTAACACAGAAGTAATCTTTCAGGCTCATCAAGATAAAAATGAGAGTTCGATAAGCGGTGGGCACAGTCAAATATAGTCCGTTATGTAGCTTTGCATTTAACAAGAGACAAGTGAGCACAACCGTTAGTCCAACTAATTTTATCATATTGAGTAATTATATATTTCTGCCTAAAACTAGCGGAAGTATTTTGAATTTCTTTTAAAGGGCCCTTCACGCGAAGCATCAAGTTTGACAGTGTAACCGGCATTCTTTAGCAGTGTTTCAGCCCTTATAGATGCCATCTTTAAAAACTTTACTAACAGGAGCTAAGCGTACGATTTTTTAACCCAAGATAACAAAATGTAGTAACTGAAAAGTACAGTTAACACATAATCGCTGCCTATATTTACTTTGTACAACCTCTAGAATGGCCTGAACGAGTCCGAAACGCTTGGAGACCAAAGTACGACAAAAAAAATAATAAAAAAATCAATGAATGTAGTCATGCTTGATTGATTTTAATCCATTAATTTTAAACAATTATGTTATAACTTTTTTGCGGTTTATTTTAGGTAATCAGTGATAGGGTAAAAATATTTCTTCTAATGTCAAAAATCCTGACTACTGTTAACACGCTACTAATAACCTACAATGTAAAATAAGACTTGTAACCATATAATAACAAAGTAATATTTGATTGGTGTTCCATGTAAACAGCTATACTGGAGAAACTTGTTACTAAAGGAATTTGAACTTAAAACAAATAAAAAGTCTCATAAAAGTAAAAACTATTATGAAATATATGTCGCCAGGAGACAACAGTTAAACTGTACTAGTTTTGTCTCAGCAATTTAGGTAATAGAAATATTTCGTGCACACTTGTACAAACAGACGCTATTGAAAACTATCTAAACAATTTGACACGTGAAGACTGCTTTTATGAAAGTCTTTTAAAATCCGACAAGTACAAGCGATTTATCTCCCATCAAGACTTAACCCAAGGGCATAGGGGTCAGTGAAATCTCATAGTCAAAAGGCGACGGAGTCTCAGCTCAGTGAGGGTCAAAGCTGTGTAGGGGAACAGCCACTAAGAGAAATAATTTTGTTTGTTTCGGATATTTACAAGGGCTATCTGGGTTAGTAGTCCCTAATTTTAAAGTGGCTACAACAGCGCTGACATCCAGCCCTTGAGCCACTCTAATAATGTAATTTCAATGTCGCTCTTTTGAAACAGACCCATAGTGCGAGGCGCGATTTTAAGGCAACATGTAAGACCTCCGATTCACAGTCCAGAACGCTGACCACTGTCCAGTCAGTCACGTGATAAATTACTTTTGTTTTTTTCACATATTACGTCTAAAGATTTAATTGCTTGCTTGTTTGGAATTAAACACAAAGCTACACGATGGGTATCTAAACCCGGTTTGTAGCGGTGCGAGTTTACAGACTGTGGCACTGGAAGGGACGTGTAAAGAGAAACAAAACTAAGACACTTAGCACCTTTTCAGCAAAAGCTCGTTTCTCAAACACAACAAAAGTAATCAACTTAAGTAGAATGTATCTTTTATTGATTTCAATGCTGCAAGTGATAACAATTCTGATAGCACATATAAGGTAAAATTCGAATTTTAAAAACCTTCGACAGCATACAAATAGCCCTTCACGAAACATCGCGTTTAACAACAAACAAACAACTTACTCCATTCACTTTATAAAAAGATCTACAGTGGTACAGAGATAAGTGTATCGATTTTCAACACGGTTGATACCCCCGATGAATATGCTCTACAATAAACATATAAATCATAATAAACAAACACTTTATAATATTCAAGATATAAAACACTCGTTAATAAGTGGCCTTAACGTTCAGCTTTAACTTTTAGGTAGAAAAATAGAAAACTTCAACGAAATATTGGTTTTTGTTTTCTTTTTCGAATTTCGCGCACATTTACTCGAGGGCTAACTGTATTAGCCGTCCCTAATTTAGCAATGTAAGAATAGAAGGAAGGCAGCTTGTTATCACCACTGACCGCCAACTCTTGGGCTACTATTTTACCAACGAATTGTGGGTTTGATCGGGACACTATAATGGCCCTACGGCTGAAAGGGCGAGCATGTTTGGTGAGACGGAAATTCGAACCCGCGATCCTCGCATTACAAGTTAAGCGCAACCACCTGGCCATGCAGCGCCAGAAGAATAGTAAACTTCAAGGAAATATTGGTTTTTGTTTGGTTTTTGAATTTCATGCACAGCTACACGAGGGCTATTTGTTCTAGCCGTCCCTAATTTAGCAGTGTAAAACTAAAAGGAAGACAGCTAGTCATCACCACCAACTCTTGGGCTACTCTTTTATCAACAAATAGTGTGATTGACCGTGACATTATAACGCTCCCACGACTAAAATGGCGAGCATGTTTGGTGCGACGGGTATTCGAACCCGCAAGTCTCAGATTACGATTCGAGCGCTTTAACCACCTGGCCATGCTGGGCCCCGAAACATTGGACATCCGCCACCTTCATCCAAGCCATTCTTACCAAAAAAGCATCCACAACTAGAAACAAATTTCAAAGACATGTTCATGCAGAATACACAAGTCGAGAAGCTATTTAAGTCAATAGACAAATTTACACAGACACTCCATACAAAGAAGGATATAATGAAAACTCAATCATCACAAACGCACTTTTAAACATCAACTGATTTCTTCCAAACAAGCATGTTGAAACCTAGATATGTATTTCCAAGATAGCCTGGAGAACTAAGACAGACAAACAACCTGTTAGCGACTTTTGAAGATTTCGACACTCATTATCGAGAGAGTCTCATCACAGATATGGAACTGATGCTGTGTTCGACAGAACCTTCTATTACTGTCTCGTGTTCTCAACATTTTTACTCCTACAAAGAAAAAACAATCTTCGAAAAACGACGACCACGAGACGTTTTCAGACTTATCATCGACCCTTTTTAAAAATAGTCCATTATTCATTATGTATACTAATAATTTGTAATGTGAACATATTACCACATGCTATTTATAAAATTATTGTACCTTTTAAAAAGTAATGGATTAATATGTTTCTAGTCTTATATTTTTGTGAGGTGATAAAACTGTATACTTTCCTTGTAAGTTTATTATGCAGCAGTTAGAAAATTGTGCACAATTACTATTTAATTATATGAATTTTACTAAGTAAGTGGTGTATTATATTCACACAAGTAAGCACCATTTCTCCAAGTTATATTAATAACCTTTTAGAAGTGTATGTAGCTGTAACATTCGCAATGTCCTAATAATATGATGTTAGTTTTGAATATGTAATACAACAGTTCTGCTTAGATTATATGCAGAAATTAATCTATTTTAGTAAATGTATGGTTTTAATCCTTACAATATTAATAACACAATGGATTATTTTGATCTATAAACCTTGTAACCATTACTGTGATCACACTTTGAAAGTTCCTTGGAAATAATATATTTCTACAACTGTTATTTTAACTCTTCAGAATTTGTCGAATCTCCCCTTTAAATCAAAATGTACAGTTATTCAGTTACACATTTTTAACACTGAGTTATGCAACTATTTTTACTGGGACTGAAATAATTACAACTGAATACAAACCCTTATTGATGTAAGCTGTTTTTGGATGAATCAAATTACCAACACTACATTTTTTTTTCTTTCCTTGGCAGGTCATAAAAGTATTAGATGTTTTTAATATTTAAAATTACTAAATTTTATAAATTGAATCATATTTTCAATACTTCAAGAATACCATTCTACAGACTGATTAATCTGCATACTTATTTTTAATCTACATCACGTATTCTATAAAATTGTTGTGATATTTATAATTTTTGTACTAAAATGTAATTCCAATAAGTACTTATCTCCTTTTACACAGGTCTGAAATAACCAGGCAGTTAAGACCCTCAACTCGTAATTTGAAAGTTGCTAGTTCCAATCCCCATCACACCAAACATGCTCACCCTTTGGCTGTAGGGGACTTCTAATGTTACGGTCAATCCCAACATTCATTGGTAGAGAAGTAGCCCAAGAGTTGGCAGCGAGTGGTGATGACTAGCTGTCTTCCCTCTAGTCTTACACTGCTAAATTAAGGATGGCTAGTGGAGATAGACCTCATGTAGCTTTCACGAAATTATAAAACAAACAAACAATCCTTTTACATCAATAGATATTCTCATTCAATGCTGGCATCTATTTGTGAAACTTGTTTTCAAGCATGTCCTGAGTTACTGCCTCCTCTTGATTGCAAATTATTCATTAAAATTATCATGTGACAACCCTCCATCAGTAATAGTGCAAGGTATTCTCATTACGCTTATGACTTCCTCTGTTCAATTCTACCAGATATCACTTTAAGTTCTCTTAGAATCTGGAAGCATCAGGTTTTAATGAAAAGGTAAGATGGGAAGTGTGAAATTTGGTAAGAACCTTCCAGAAATACATTTACAGTTTAGGTGAATTACAACTTCCAATACAGTGCATTATGTCATATCAACATATAGCAAGAATCTTACATTGAATAGGTGGAAGAAACAGTTTTAGGGAAGGAAAGAAGCATCCTCCAAAGCCATCCAGAGGACACACCTGAAGACAAGAAAGTCAAATTTGGAAAACTGATGTGGGAGACTGAGCCAGGTATACATTTCACCCAGATAAGAAAGATGTGGTACTTATGGGAAAACTGGAATGTAATGAGGGCTATCAATCTTCATTAGAAGAAAAGTGAGGGCATAAAATACAGTGGAGAGTCTGAAGGAACAACAACACTTGAAACAGTGCAATGGATGACCACAAAGATCTATTTTCAAATGCAGACCGTAATGATTCACTCAATACAAGGCATGGTAGGGATGAAGAGCTATTCTATTCTTAACCATATATGTTTTGGTTTAGAATAATGGCTACTTTGATAATACTTTCACAGTTGACTAGATGCCCCCATTAGTTCTGTCAAGACAATATAAAATAAACTTAAAACAGATTTACCAGAGATCCATACAATGAAAAATAAACTTTGGAAGTACTGATGTGATTAATTATTATAGTTTACAAAAATAGAGGCATTCATGTAATCCACACCCTGCATACTGACACACTTGGTGATTTATTGAGATGGAAGATTAGTGTGAGAAAATATTACATTATAAAGAACATGGGGTTTACCAAACACAAGTTCTAACTTTTTGATAATCTATAATTAGTTCAGATGTTTACCACTTTGCAAAATAAAATTGACATGAGGAATGAAAATTAAAACAGACTCAAAAGGAAAAAATATTAAAAAATGCACTGCAGACTCAACACATACCTAGATAAAAATTCTGCACTTTACAGGTCACAATTCTTTCGAAACAGAAACTAATTACATGATTTATGTTCTCCTTGTAGCTGGCCAATCAACTTAGATGGCAATAATCCAGAAGAACATATTACTTTTGTGCCATTAATGATACAAATTCACACTCAAGTTGATACCAGGTGAACTATCCCACGAAGCAGCAGGTACCAGCTGTCATGACTCATATTAGGTACAGCAACACCTAGAAGTCAACTAGCACATGCCCTAGTAAGAAGTTCTGAGCTAGAATCATAAAAATAACTCCAAATTTTATGTTTCATATTTATCAAGCCGAGGTACCTGTCCTTTATTTGTACATGAACTTAAACAAAACCTGGGGCTGGAAGATATGATAAATTAGAAAAATCTTGATTTTCATACAATTCATTTAGAACATTCATTTACTAGACTGTATAATGGTTATTATGACCCTGTAGAAAGAGGTAGTATCAATTGTAATGTCAGTAGGGGTGCATTCTGTTACCTGCTTTCAACACCCAGCTCATCACATCTTTCTGCAGTGTTTCACATGATTATTTAATAGAAAACCAATGGCTACAGAAGTGTCTTACAGATAGGTCAAAGTAAGAAATTATTACAACTCAAACAACAGCTTTTCATACCAGCCTTATGGTGGCTGTTGAAATAGAAACTTCATCTCAGTTTATGTATTATTGTAACAAAGGCAGTCATCTTTGTTCATTTAATTCCTCCAAAGAGAGCCCAGCACAGTCTCTGAGATGTATATATTAAATGTTTGTCTGCTTTAGGCACACTGTATGCATGCATATTAGAAAAATTATAAACGTGTCTTACTTTTTAGTTTAAGATCAAGACACCATCTACAAATATAATTAATGTTAACTTTATTAAAGTGTTCAATAACAGCAATAATGGGGGTGGAGGAGTTACGAACCCTACATTAATATGTCCCCTTTTCCAAATTATCTTCACATTTACTCTCATGAAGAAGGATAGTCATCTATTGAAAGCAGTGCTGTTTTTGGTCTTCTTTAAAAACATTTCACACAGTTTGGTTAAGATTGGTCCAGTGAAGATAATGTAACAAGAGAAAGACAGATATTTGTGTTTTATATATATATATACACGATATAGCAATGAGGTTTATGGTATCAGTATACCAACTAATTCTACTTTCAACAAATCAAGACAAAATTTAGCTATTTTCCTTCTTTTCTCAGACATAAATACTAGTTTCATTTCCAGAACACTGAGAACAGTTGTTATTCTATTTTCCAGGTGGGTGTCAATAGTACTTCAAGTCCACTGCCATGTTTGTTGATTTATGAAAGAAGGGTAAAATTAAGTACAATACAGCTTTATTATTGTTTGGTTACTCTGGTTGTTATCATCTATAATTTGATTAAACAACCTTTAAATACTTTTCATGAAGATAGGCAAAACAGCATGTATGCCGAAATACGTAAACAAAACTTTCCCAACAAGAGGCTCCTGAGTAATTGAAGTTTCACTTTACTGAATCAGGAAAATAATTTTAAAAAATTCTTGCAAGGTTTTTTTAACAGATGCCTAGAAATATCCACTTATCAACACTTGTTTCCAGTTCAGCATGTGAATGCTTTACTTGTGCATCAAATGCATTGATAAATATGTTTGTCTTTAAAAGTATTAAAGCTTATAAAGCAGTTAACTGTTTCTATTTGCAATAAATTCATTTTAAAACATTTTATCAATCAGATTTGTTTTGGAAATAATAAACACAAACACCACTTTCTTCTTTTCAAACAGAATAAGAACATGTAATTATTAGATTCATTATGTTTGACAATCAAACACATTCATTACCACCAGACATGAGAAGAGAGAAAAGAGTATTGTTTTTCACCTGCTCTAGATCTCTCAGACCTATGGTGTTCAACATGGTCACCACTTGCCACATGCCAAAACAGCTATTGACCTGTGG
Source organism: Tachypleus tridentatus (assembly GCF_004210375.1). NCBI lineage: Eukaryota > Metazoa > Arthropoda > Merostomata > Xiphosura > Limulidae > Tachypleus > Tachypleus tridentatus. Next base: position 897,234 of record NC_134835.1, read on the forward strand.
TGAACTGGTGCTTTACTTCTACCACCTATTTTTCAGTATAATTAATTCTATTAATAAATAATTGGAAACATTACTATGTATTTTTTACCCATCTGTAAAAACACAGTTAATTTTTTTGTCACATAGCAAAACTTTTAACACATTTTAAACAGTTTTGGTGACTATGAAATACATTTGGACACTGGTGTATTAGACCTAAAAGCACACCCACTCCCACAGCTTTTTTAAAGAACCACAATTATTCCAATGTTCTGATTTCATTCCAGTTAGAAACTTACTTTTAAATAGTATATATAATCATTTAAATTGGTGTGTTGGACTAAGGATTCTTTTACAGTGGGTGTTTGCCACATTTTGGAGATAAATTCAAAAATAAATGAACAGCATGCATTCCACTTATTTTAAAATATGTTCAAAACAAGTGAAACATGACAAATTCTTCACAATATATGTATCACAACTGGATCTAAATACTGTATGGTTCTCTTCTTCACAAAAAATCCATTTTGGCCAAATTCAATTAGTTTAAAATGCAGTTGACAAGCCAAACTATTTTTCTCTATTTTAAATGATTCATTTCACATTTTCTAACTTCTCTCTGACTGAAAGTCTCTTTTCCTCGGTTTTACTTTTGGCTCACTTCCTACTCTGGAAGTATTGCAGAGTATTGAGGCATTCTAGAAATCTCTGTAGCCTTAATATCAATTACACAACTTTCAATAACCTTCTGCTTTCAACTTTCTTACTGTGAAACAAAACAGTCAAGAAATATTAACTCACAAAATAAATTACCACCACCTACATTAAACAGTGTATTCTATCTTATAACACTGAACTTATATTTTAGTCACTACACTACTTGCCATTGATTGAAAACACTTAAAGTTTGTTGTAATGCAGTTTTTGAAGAGGAGGAAGAGAAAGTGGACCAGTTTGAACAATTCTTGAATTTCAAAAGATAACTTAATTTTAGTGAAATACTTGATCAAAAACTTTGAATTTTTTGTATACAAAAAACTTGTAATATTTACAGAAAGCTAGTCAGATTTTGTGAAGATACACATATCATTTTAAAAGTTACAGTGTGGAAACTGATGATTATAAACAAAGTCACACAGACACACTCTGTAATGAAAGGGTTCATTTCTTTTGTTCTTATCCCACTCTTACATGACATTTTAAGAAAAGAAATGTAGTTCCTCTATCCAGTAAGTATTTATTGCACTGGCTACTGAACCTTACCCTTCCAAGAAGCCAACAGTTGTTAACTACTATTCACAGCAGTGGATATACTAATTAGACTCCTTACTGAAAACCTGTATGCATCTGTTCAATGCACTTTGTTTCACTGTTACTTTGTGTTGTATCTTACCACTTGTACTTGAATGAAAGGGAAAAGAAAGAGAGTAAGATATTTGGTGTAGACCGAAGATAGTTTAGAGACAGCAGAGTTGTTCTATAGTTCCTATAAAAAACAAAACATACCACTTTAAGCTTTGATGTTATGCTTATAATGCCAACAAACATCTCATCAGGGTCCTAGCAACATAAGAACTGGTAACTCCATTTTTCTCTCCGCATGTAAAATTCAAGTGATTTTCACCCAGTCATCTAAAGTAGGGGCGTAGATCCTGGGGTGGATGAGTGGGATACACCTCCTTCATTTTAGGTGGGGGTATGGTGCATACAATCATCCCCCCCCTACAGTTTGGTCTGTTGAATTGTTTTATTGCATCACAGGCTTACAAATTGTTTATTCTTGTGATTCTCATGTTCTTACCAATTAAAATACATAATTAGGCCTAGACGTAGGCTTTTTCAGTAGCCGAAATATACATCTTTAATATAGGCGTGCTTCTAAGCTTTTCGATTTAGGTGATAGTTTGTAAGTATCAGTCAGTAGGCCTAAGTATAGATGCAAGGCTTGCAAGCACTATCACAGAATCTACCTACGTCTTGTACGTAGTGTAAGATTAAGTAACATTTTCATCACAACAGACTGAACAGAGCATGAAATTCGAAAATATCACTCCCAATCATAAACTCCTGTTATTTAGATCTGGTAAGCAATTTGTTGCTTGTAGCTGAATCAATCTAATGTGTATATTGTGCATGTCTATGTTGTTATGCATGTTTAGCCGGTTTTATTGTCGAACGCCTTATTCGCCTTAGCAGCTGAAGCCGATGACCATAGTGTACGTTTAGTGTACAGTTAACAACAGGTTCGGGCCTCTCTAATCCAGACGTGCCCTACATCACCCCCCTCCGCTCCCTTTAGTCTGAGCCTCGATTTTACAACAGGGCTCATTAGACCTGTGTTTGTGGCTCTCATTAAACCATGAAATTTCAGATTATCACCACCCTTTAATAAAGTGCTGGTGTTTTATGGTAAAAGAACAATATATTCTCTTGTCACACATAGTAAAAATATTGTATTTTCTTGTATAATTGTTGACTACATTGTTGATCAACAGACAATGTATATAACACGGTGTACATGTCTCATAACAAACTATTCTGACTTTTTTTTTCGTTGTATTCTCGAATTTATCAAAACAAAACATCACATATATACCCGAAACTGTTATTTGTTAAGCTTCTCATATATGTATGTATATATAATAATAATAATAGTGCCCCTAAATTCCGTAAGGAACAGAGGGCCGCAAACTCTGCGGTTTCAAAACAGACTTGGTTTTTTAGTGAGTAGGTTGTTAGCCTACGGCCCGGCATGGCCAAGCGCGTTAAAGCGTGCGACTCGTAATCTGAGGGTCGCGGGTTCGCATCCCCGTCGTGCCAAACATGCTCGCCCTTTCAGCCGTGGGGCTTTATAATGTGACGGTCAATCCCACTATCCGTTGGTAACAGAGTAACCCAAGACTGGGCGGTGGGTGGTGATGACTTGCTGCCTTCACTCTAATCTTACACTGCTAAATTAGGGACGACTAGCACAGATAACCCTCAAGTAACTTTGTGCGAAATTCAAAAACAACAACAACAACAACAATTGTTAGCCTACTGCACAACCCCAACCAGGAGGACAATTTCTCGGCCCACTGAGTGGAATCGAACCCCTGATGTTAGCGGTGTAAATCCGAGACATACTGCTGGACTAGCGGGGGAGCGTGTATATGTATATATACACATTAATTCCAGCTGACAGGTGATATAATTAGTCTCATAACTTAATGATTTGAATGATGCAAAAAATTAATTATATTAATTATTACAAAGTCAAATTGTTGCTATTATTGCAATAACAAATACATTTTCATCTGGACTTTTTTAACCACTATGGTAACTTTCAAGATGATATACATTTAATCACACAAAAACTAAAATCCCACATTAATATAGTGAAGGGACTGGTGCAAGATTTACCTATTTCAGCTCCATTCAGAGAGCACCCAAAGAAACTCATGGAGTGTGACACCCAATAGCAGGAGCTTCACATGGATATACTTGTGGGATACTACTTGTGCAAAATTTTGAGAAATAAAAGTACTCTGAGTGGCACCGTGAGCCACTTTACAGAATCCTGTAAAATAGAGAAAATGTATTCATCTGACTAAGGATGGTAAGTAGATTGGAAGATAACAGACTGGAATAGGCAGTAACTCACATGAGATGAGACAGCCAGGTGATGAAGATAGTGTGTGATGAAAGTGGAAGATGTAGTCCACATGCCAGTCTGTAAAATGTCATCAAGTAGCCATCAAAACAAGAGGCAAAAGAATGGGTGAGATGGGAGATTTGATGAGAAGAAATATGGAACAGCCTGCAGGTATTGACATCCAATGAAAAGTAGACCAACAACAGCAGTTGACAAACTAAGCCTGTAAGTTTAGATAGTGATAAGTCCCTCAAAGAAGAAAATCCCAGGGAAGAAAGAAGTGAAGAAGGGAGCCAGGAAATTATGAGATGTAGGCTAGGTAGCAAGATACAGCATAAACAGAATGCGACAGAAGACACAAGTCAGATTGAGCATGGAGTTGTGAAATGGAAGGGAAGTATGGGAGAAGGAGGAATCACCTTCCCAAATGCTGAAGTCTTAGAAAGAAAAGAGACCAGACACGATAAAGTAAAAGATATGGAGGATAGAAAAGGGTATGGAAAGAGTTCAAAGCATAGAAGTCTGAGAGGTGGTGACCTAAGGGAAGGAGTAAGAGGAAATAGAACTGTAGGGAAATTTAATATCAGGAGTAGGCGACCATTGGCTCAGAGAAACTGGGTAAGAGTATGCACGATTATTAAGGTCCAAACTGAGCAAGGGAACAGGGCAGGGATATCTATGGAAGGAGAGGAAAAATATGGATAGAACTGGGGAAGACAGTACCTTGCAAAATCAGGAAAGATAATGGGTGGTAGACAAGGCAGCCTAATGACCAACAATGGTAGAGAGAGCCAACCCTTTGTTGAAAAATATTGTAAAAAAAGAGAGATAGCCAACAATGAGACAGTCAGGATGAAGATGGTGATGAATAGGTCAGAATGAAAACACTATTACACTGGTAGATAGACAGGGTAGATAAGCAACAAGAATAAGACAGGAAAAAGATCACCATATAAGAATGGCTGGTTTGACAGGTAATGGATTGGATAAATCCCAAGTATGAAATCAAATAGCAACATGTTGCAGCAAGAAAGAAGGTGTGAGAGGAAGGAAAAGAGGGAAATAGCAAGACAGAAGGCAAAAAAGAAAACCAGTGATGAGTCAGTCAAAGAGGTGCCACAAGGGCCCATAATAAAATCATGGAGGTGTGGCAAAAGCACAGATGCATAGACTCCCAGGAGAGAGCTCGCTCATCTGAAAACCCAAAGTCAATAAACTATTCCATGGGGCAGAACAAAGTCTGGTCAAGATATATGGCCTACATTGAGGTTTACAACATATAGTACATGACAGACAATAAGGCAAATGTATTGAGAAGTGACACACGAAAAAGAAGGTATAGGGTTTGAAAACAAAGAGTCCTGGATCTGATACTTTTCTGACACTTGATATAAGATATGACTGTGAAGTTTAAAGAGTGAACCATAACTAAATGATCCAACAGGAGGGGTAGAAAATGGGAACTTGCCCAAAGTACTGCCAAAAGTTTGAGTACATTAAGCTGAAGTCAAGATACATCCTTGATCAGAGTGTTCAACATAAGGTTGTCATTCAGAGATGCCTCTCTTCCTAGTAAGAATATATTGGTGAAAAAGGCATAAGAAAAATTTGGGTGGAAGTAGGTGCACATTTATAGTGGTATCGAAGTGGTAGACAGCCACTCAAAAATGTCTGTGAGAAGAGAAACAGTAGGCCCAAAGGTTCCTGTGATTCATTACACTGGTTGCACAAGGGCATTCAGAGATGGTTGATATGAGCATGGCCCAGTAGAATAAACAGTTTCAGGAAAGCTATAGTTACTAAAGACAATAGAGTCTCTCAGGCAACACGAGTAGGACAGACTCACATCCCAGTGAGAGAATGTTCCATCATTTGCAGATAGACAGGGTAAGATTCAGCCCAGCTGAGAAAGAAGTTGAAAAATACTCCCAGAAAAACAAGGTATTTGATGGGATAAGAAAGCATTTAGAAGTCTTGGCAAGCCATCCTACAAAGACAGTTTCCTACAGAAGGAAAGTATGAAGGTAAGACTTCTCCTGTTAATGGGACAGAAGAAGCCAATCATTCATGTAATAATGAAAATCATAGAGCAAGTTCTTTCAGATGGTACACAAAAGCCTTGACTGTTCTGTTAAAGACATAGGAGGTCAATGCAATGCTAAAAGAAAAAAAAGGATCGCTGAACTGGAAGGAATGATTTCAAGAAACAAATTTGAAATATTTTTAAGACTCAGCATTGGGAATATGAAGAAACATATCTGAGATGTCACTCTTGCTCATCCAAAGTCCAAGGAAAAAGAACCAACAAAGAGTAAAGAAATTTTCCATGCAAAATGAGGGATGACCACCTAGCAGATGAAAGTGGAAAGGTAGATTACCAGCCTCCAGTCCCCAGTTTTATTGGGGACCACAAACAGGTGAAAGTAAGACCCTCTCTATGACTTGTTTGTGCAACAGATCTGGCACAGTGACTTCCAGATATTGAAGATAGATGTAATTTGAGAGAGAAGTGAAGTTAACCAGCTATTAACTGAGAGAAGAATTGAAAGGACAGTCCATGAAAACTAACAAGTATGACCCATCTAACTGCAGATAGTTGTTAACAAAGATGTGCATATCACAAAGACCAGCCCCCCATGACAACTGAATCTGCTCCATTGTCATTGATGAATCCAGAAAGTCTGACACTGGGCTGAAGAGTATTGAGCAAAAGGATAAAATAGGAAAAGGGGTAAAAATATAGGAAGTGGGAGGAGTATAATGAAACAAGTAAACAGGGAAAGAGTAGTAGTACAGTCTATGGCAGAAAGGAGAAGGGAACAGGAATTGCCAGAAAATTCAAGTAGGGCTCGATGAATTGTCTCTTACATGAAGTGAAGAGAGGAAAGGTAATAAAACACAGAAAGTAGTATTAAGCAAAGACAAGAGAACTAAGCACTGGAGAGTGAAATCGACCTCAGTGGGCTTGCTCCCAAACAGGCAAAAAAGATTTCAAGGTCTATGACTCTAGAAGGAGGAAGTTCAGTTAACTGTAGGCCATGATAAAGGAATTAGAAAGCAAGGACAAGAAATAAGATCACTGACATGGGGTAGATCTATAAAGGAAGCAATATTATTAACATAATTTTCAGAAGATAGAAAAAGAATCAAAATTATTTAAGTTGGGAGTTGTGATGTAGAGAATGGGAAATATAGTAAGACAATGGAATGAGAGATAGAGTGATAAGGTCCAAATAGCATGAGGATGTCTAAAAATTCTCCTCAACGACAAGAGAGCATAACCAGAAGGGGGAGACAAACAGTAAAAGTTGTCTTTCTCATCATATTCCTTCTCAAAATGAGGGGGAAATAATTCATGGCTGCATAATAAAACCTACTACCCTATGCACAATGGCTATCATGCCATTTATGTTTAACATGTTTTCAGTAGCCAAATTAAGAAATTGACAATTGCAAGGTTATTCCTCATCTCAGCAGATGCCAAAGTTGCATGAACTTGAAAGTTCATAGTTTGATAAACTAAAGAAAACAAAGTTCCTTTATTAGATTGCAAACCTCTGTAAGTTATGAATACAACAAAATACATCAAATACACACAGTGCTAAGGAAGATTAATGAAGAATCTCAGTGGAAAATCTCAGTGCACAGGAAGATTATGTCATGCTCATATTAGTGGAGGGCTTTTATTACATAATAACATCATTATGTAATGGTGAAAATCATGAGAAATCTAGTGAGTGTTGGTTGAAGTTGTTTAAAGAATTGTGGAATGCAAATCTCTCAGGCAGATGCACAAGAAAGATTGCTTTCTGTGTGAGAAGGTAGGTATGGTCTCAGAAGTAAGACATTTTTATATTAATGAATGTATTATTGTGAACAGTGTGATCTATCTAAAATATTTATCAGGGTTAATATAATACAGTTCAGAAAATGATGGTTTAATTAAACACAAGTGCAATAATAATGTGAATTTACTGAGCTTATTTGGAAATATGCAATCCACTTTGTTGATTTTAAAAGTAAAATATACACAAAACTTTACTTAAAACACATTGATAATAGCAAAACAATTATGTCATTAACTGAAATGTTGTGGAAAGCAAAATATAAAACTAAGCAATTACACATGAAAAAGTGGAGTGGTCCACAAATGGCATCTAGCACATGAGTGGCATGTGCATTCATGTTAGCAATTTGCTTAGAGATGTGAAGTGTGAAAGTTGGAGTAAAAGTTAGCAATGAAGTGAATGTAAGGAGGGGTATTCCTAACAGTTGGCCAGACTTCTATAAAAATTATATATCAGTGGTGAAGTGAAGGTGACAACAGCTGAGTGCTTAGCAGGACATATTAACGTTATAAAATATAAACAAATCAAAAAAAACAATTCCCTATTTTGTTTATTTGATTTATATGTGTATATATCTTTATTTAAGTTAGGTAGTGAAAATTTATGACCATTTTGTTTTCTTGAATATTTTTATAGATACTTTTTTAAATTTATGATGGGGAACATCCCAGAGGTGAAAACTGCCATTGAGTATACTAAAGTTATCTTCTGAATGAGATTAAACAGTTTCAACAAAAAGGACTGCAATTTTACCTTTTGAATCAGTTCCAACAACTCACTGGATTTCTTTAGTTTCTCTAAATTTTTTCAACCTGGAGAACTGCCAGTACATGTCTGTCTAAAACAGCAGCTTTCATGGTGTCTCTCCAGTTCTTGTCTACAGTTGTGAATCATCTGTATTGTATGATAAGAGTATTAAGATGATGTAATTATTCAAACAATTATTTAAAAAAAACATCTAAGATGTTGGAACACATTTAAAGTTTAAATGTACCACAAAATTATTTAAAAGGTGGTGCTACCCGTAACAATAGATTTAAACAAATAAAAATATGTTTTCTATTTGTATTTCTTTCCTGTATGGAACGTTTTTAATAACTGCATTTTATTTTTATCACAACTACATTTTTCTATTTCAACTAATAAGTATAAGAAGATAATTGAATTACACAAAGCACTAATAATTATATTTGATGTTTAAAATACTAAGCTATATACATAAATATGTATATAAAGAGAATAAAAAAGTCAGAGATAAAACAATAATATATAAATTGTCTTCACACAAGCAATAAAATACTACTTATACAAATTCTAAAAACATTGAGGAAATATTAAAATAGTTGTAGTGCATACCTTCCCTCCTCTGGCATTTGAGCCATAATATCAGGGGAACTAAAGATTGGCTCTAAATATAGCCATGTAGCTTGAACTTTTAACCACTCATCAATTATCTCTCTAACATCAACAACTTGTGTTCCCACTCTCTGTAAAAATGAAAAATAAAAAAGTGAAAATACTTCACAATTTGAAATATATAGTATATGAAATATAAAGGTATATATAGTGTTTATCATAAAATAAAAGTAATATTTAACAAAGAAAAATTATTAGAATATAATTAATTTGATAAAATATTTTATCAAACCTTTTTTTACATTTGTGAAACATTACCTTTAAGTTTTCTAAAACACAGTAAACATTACTCCTTAGTATAACACGTTTCTTTTACACTATCATTTCAAACATAGTCCTTTTTAGATTTTTTTCATGTATATATCTATCTTTATGTGTATTTGTCTTTAAGAAAACAATACACACACATACACATGTATATGATTATATCTGTACTTAAAAAAATTGAGAACGACCATCAACTATGTTACAAAAAAAAATTAATTTTTTGCAGCTTACTTTAACCACAAATAGAGTTAGCTAGCATTCCTCTCAAATGAAATGCATGTGTATCAACATAAAACTAATTTATTCGTTGTGGGCCTGGACTATTAATGAAATATCCAGTTTCAGACAAGAAAGAAGACTGAATATTGTTTGTGAGTTTGTAAAATTTTAGTATATAAATAATTATTTCTCATAATTATTTTTAATAACTGTTATTATAAATTGTATTGTTTTTTTGTATGTCAAAATTGGTTTGTGTTAAGAAACTTGTGTGTATTAATCCTGTTGGCAAATATTGTAAATTTAATACATTGTGACATTTAATTATCTTCTAAATTAAAATTAAAATGTCTAGTTATTTGAAATCGTAATATGTAATGTATGTAACGTAATTAGTTGTAGACTAATAGATAAATTATAATATGTAACATACGTAATAAATGTCAATATTATTTTCATTTCTTACCTTAGAGTTCATCAACTCCTGAGTGCTTTTGGAATGGTTAAAGCTTTATCTACAATGTGTTTGTACTCATCACAAATCCTACAAGATAAAAACTTATACATGTTGTGCCATGTTAGTTAAAATTAAATAAAAGTAGGCATTTATGAAGAAAACTCAAAAACTGCATGTTAAATATATAGAGCAATCAAACAATTTCTCTTAAGTGTTTAGTTTTTTCACATCTGTATAATTAAAGTGTATTTTCTTTAACAATAAATCATTACTTCTTGGTGTTCTTGTGTGTCAATCATATGTGCAAACACAGGTATTTTAACCTTTAGTGAATACAGTGTACACAGTGTAACGTGGTTTCATACACTTACTGCTACAGTAATTATATCTCATACACTAAGCCAATAATGTACAGTGACTCCTATTTCTTACTTGTGTCAAAGAGGCATTAAAAACAGGAAGTTCAATTCCAATAGCTGTTCAGCAAACTTATTCCTTTCAGCAACCATCCTATTCAAAAAATCCTCCACAATAAGCAGTTTGAATATTCCAACTGGAACAGCCTCTTGTAGCAAACCTGTAACCAGTTGAGGCTATGCAATAAAATAAATATTAGTTGGACTGATACATTTAGCTCGAACAATCAGCCACCTGTCAGTTTATACCAGTATTCCAGTGCACTGTCAGTGTCTGGGTTATTGTATCTGCCATGAATGAAGCAGTTTGAAAAAAAACCTAGTATTTACACTCCAGTCCTCTTGAATCATCAGGCTCACAAGGTTCATTCATATTACTACCTACTTCATCCTCTTCAAATGACTGTGCATTGGAATTTTGTAAATTACTTGCAGTTTCATTCAGAGTAAAACTCTAAACAACTTTGCTATCTTGTTGCCATAATAGTAATCAAAACAAGGCACTGCAGAAATCTCAGGTCATGTGAACTGAAATTTTAGTAAAAAATACTTTCTACTAATTGAAAGAGGGAAACACACATGCATGATCATTGTACAATACTAAAGGACTGTTTATCTGTTTGCTTACACACAGTTATAGCATCTTTGCTGATTGATGTGTTAACACATCATTAGTGCCTGATTAATAGAAATGACTCATTAGTACTTCATTGGTGATGAACATGTTAATCCAACAATAATAGTAAGGCTTTTCTCAATTGTACAGAATTTCCAGTCATCGTGTAAGTCTAATATTTTGTTTATTAGGGTGAAAACCTGAAGGTGAAGAATAGAAGTGATATAAATAAACAAACGAAAATGGTTATAGTTATTACTAGGAAATAAGACTTTATTAGTTAAAAGAAGTTTCAGTTCTATATCAACAAAAATCATAAATAGCAAGAGTACTACAAATGACTCAATACAATCTAATGATTTTAGGATTTCATTTTCTAGTTCATTGATTTACAACAGTAAGTAAATTTTACAATTTTTTTTATACTGGTTGACTTTCATTAAGGCATTTTATTTTAATTATGATCTGTAATAACTGATGTAGTTCTAAACTAGTTGGCTTTTGACTATAACATACATAATTTTTGTAAGGGTCAGATATGTTTTAAAATTGTCTTTCACAAATTATCAGTGTTACCTTTTAGCTCTTTGAATATTTGTAGAGAATAATAACCCAATAAACAATAGATTCCTACTTCCTTCTATATATACTTCCTTCTGTTTAATAGATTTTACAAAAATACAACTTAACAACTTATGCATCATTTTTTATTTGTTATCTTTTTTATGTCAGGATAGGTTATCAACTTTAAAATATTTTAATAAATTTATAAAATGACTATTATCAAGTAGATAAGATAATATATTAGATGACATAACTGTGAAGGTACTTATTAGTGTAAATTAATATTTACTGTACAATAAAAAAATGCTACACACTTTTTAAATTAACAGTATGTATCTAATACCCTCTCATTTTATGCTTTTTGTTGATAAACTGATTAGATTAGAATTTATAACATTAAAAAAGTCTGTGCTTAAATTTTTTATGGTGTTACCTTTTACTTTCTTCCTGGTGCTCATTTGAGATGTTATTCAATAACTTTTCCAAAAGGATCTCTGTTTGACTAGCTAAAGACTCATAATGTTCCCGAAAATCCAACTGGAACATTCCGAGATCAACAATTTTGTCTGCAGTGTACATAAATTTGTTGATCCATGATTTATACTCATAAACCTGTTTTCTCCATACTACAAAGCTGCTCTCACTCTAACATATTAAACAGTGATTTTTTCAGTCTAATGAAGATGCATTATTGGGAAATAAAAAATAATAAACTAAAAATACATAAAAATGTTATCATAAAACTGTTTTTGAACAAAATTTACAGATTTAAAACATATTTTAGGATAGCAAAACTATTTTAGAATTAGGACCTCCTTCTTTTCTTTACTAACATCTCTAACTGAACACTTCAATGAATGAAGTTCTTAAAAATAAGTTCAAACAGTGTTAGGTAGTGCAAATCAAAGACCTGCATATCACATAACAAGGTTCTTGAAATTTCAGTGGAAAAGAACTAGAAGGTTTCGATGGAAAAATTTAATATCTAATAAACTTAATAAAATATCAAATTAAAAGTATTTATATACGTCTAATAATGTAAATGAAGAGAATTTATCTTTACAGGAAAACTTTGCAAAAAAAAAGCATGAATATGACTTATTGCAAAAGTTTTACTATATCAAAGAAAGAAAAATAGTTTTTGAATCAATAATACAAGTGAGTTTGGTAAACCTTAGACACAGAATTATAAATTCAAAATGCAAAAAAATTATTTTTTAAAGTTCAGAAGTTCACATTTTTCATACACTGAAAATGTATTATAAATAGGTACTTACTTCGTCTTACATAAAGCTATCTCAACCTTTTTCTGCCCTCTAAGCATTGTAAAACATTTTCATGATCAGCCTGCCAGTTAATATACTTCACCAATTTCACATGATACCTCAACATGTACATATCATGTGAATACTCTCCACTAATTTTTTGCATCACCTACATTTGTGCAGCTACCTCCCTCTGCTATTGTTATTCAATCCTCACTTTCATGGCAGGTTATAAAGAAGAACACCAGCCAAGGGTAGAGGAAGTAAGCAGCTATCAGAAATGCATTTTCAGTGCATGAAATATGTTAACTTCCAATATGGTCTTACCTCCTTTCATACAAAACTTGAATTCAACACTGCAAAGTTTTAGCATACAATGTGGGAACCAAGTGGAAAGTGACTCCCCTGAATGAATGTATGTGCTTTGAGATGAAAATGAAACACACTTATGAGGTACCATACTGACTTCTGGAACAGGTATGCTCTTTGCTCATGATGTAGGAAATGAATCTGTCATAGGTGTAATCCACAGTAAAATATAAACAGAATTAGCTACATACACGTGCAATCTCAACCAGACAAATGAGATTTCATGACTTGTCCTTGGCATTAGAAGGTTGATGATGAAAAAAAGATAAATTATGACATAAACATAAACGTGACTAAGCCACGTGGACTGTGTTATCTATATATATACGTAACAAGCCTAATCATAAGTATACAGGAATTAAGAAGTGGAAGTTAGCTTCTGGCTGAAACTGGACAAACTCCCAAAACCACATTAGGAACAAGAAGTATAATACATCAAAACTAGCATTACAGGGTTGCCTCAAATCAACCTCATGAACAAAGCAATATCTGTAACCAGTGTCACGAACAGAAATCGTTCATTACCCAGTCATAAATACAGGAAAGAGATATCCAGCATCTGGAATTATTAGGAAGATTTGTAACACTTACTCAACCATAGGAACAGTGCACTTATGTCCTGTATCTGTCACTGAGAAGCAGGTGAAGTCCCCCAAACTCAATTGTAGGAGCTGGAAAAGAACCTCCTGCAACCAGAATTAATGAGAATAGGAGTCTCTACCATAAACAGCTATAAGAATAGGAGAGTGTCATCCTGCACCTAGTTTTAAGAGGAGGATTCTGTATAGGCTGGGCCTGCTCTAACCTATTTGTTACTTTATTTTGACAGGAGTCCACCTGATAAAAAGCATCCAGAGGAAATGGAAGAAGGCAGATCAGCCTTGCCCTCTTCTAACTGGTAAAGTAAATTTCTAGTCTCACTCATGATCAATCTTTTCAGAAACTAAGAAATGGGTAAGAACTCCCATGTTACACTGAAAGAAAAAAGGGGGAATTACATGTGGTGGGGAGTCCAGAGGACCATCACACTAGAGAAAGTACAATGGGTATCTTTAATTCCTACTTTTAAAGCATATCACTCCCAATTAATGCAATCAAAAGGTCAGCAAGCATGGGTGATAATCCCCTTCTGCTTTACTCAGGAAGTCCATGAGTGATGGTCTCCAAATGATATATACATATACATACCACAGGGTATGCTACAAGTGGTCTTGTTGAAACATCCCATTCCTACAGTGAGTGTTATAATGTAATCATGACGTCAATAGTGCATATCTGACCAGGCAAAAAGATATGACAAAATGATGAATAAGGTGAGAAAACACATTGTGGAGGTGGGGGCCTTCCATGGAGGAGTTAGAATACACCAGCCTAATGAGTTATTATGAAAAATGAAAGGTTTCCAGGGTATAAAAGTTGGGAAATTGAACCTCAAAAGTAGTCAGGAAATACCACATAAAATCATAAGGAGAGAACTAGACAAAAGTTAATCAGCATCAGCACCAGTGAAAGATGAAAGTGATAGTCAAACAGCATCCATGAGCAGCACAAATCTTAGGGATGAAAGACCAGTTAAGCAGTATGACATAAGAGAAATGGTAGAAGAAGCAGGTAACATTGAAAACAGAAATATCTAATTTGTGATTTCCATAAGCAATGAGGAGAAGAAAATAAAATCTTGAGGGGGGAAGAGGATGATGGAACATGAAAATGAAAGTTCAAAGTAAGAATGGTAAAGATGTAAAGAATCACACTAAGATCCCAATCATCCATATTATAGGAACATAGAGGATGCATGACTTGAAATAATAAAATGGAGAGAAATGAAAGGGAAAGACAAAACCTGCAGAAAAGGAATGTGTTTGACAAGTCTATCAGATATCTAGAAATGACCAACGTGGAGAACCCTTTGTCAAACAACCAGGTGAAGAACAAGGAAAGAGAATGAACAGAAGGGTAGAAAGGAAAAAATCACAACAAATAGATCAAAGTCTTAAGGTATACTCTCACCTATGTGGTAAATGGACATGAAAGGGTACAAGAAAAAAAAAGATGTAACACATGGAGTCAATCCCTGGGCTGAAACAATGCACCTGACAAAAGCCATGTGTGAAGGCAGAGTGTGGTGACATCTGGACGAACAATATATAACTGAAATCAACAGAATACAGATTTAAGGGTAGACAAAGGTTACACAAGTAAAGGCTGGAGCAGTGAGAATGATGGTTATATTGGCCAAGACAGAACCACTAGTAAAACAAGACATAGTGTGGTTTGGAATAAAAATAGAACTCTTGAAAGAATATCAAATAAGATATTAAGCATAATTGTGAAGAATTCTCCATACTTGACTGAACACGACTACCCCCCAAAGTTAGTGGATAATAAACAGAAGAAGAAAGAAAAGGAAATTTGGTGATCCAGTGGAGAAAGGCATAAATGAGATATCTCCAACTGAAAACATATCCACCTACAGGCCTGTAGATTAAGAGACTATTCCACATGTAGAATCTTGTTGGGAGGAGATAAAAATCCACTACCAGATTTAGAAGAAAAGGCAAGTGAAGACCACAAAGTGGTAATTGTGGGCCCAGAAAAGAGATTTAGGATCTGAAAACACAGAGACCTTGAACTGTTACTTCCTGGCTCTGTGATACGAGTTACTACAGTGAAGATGTCAGAATGTAACATTACCACCCACTCCATGATAGAGAGAGGAAGAAAGTAGGATAAAGCTTGATGAACTGCCAAAAACTTGAGAATGGTGATATGGAAAGAAGAACTCCAAGCTGTAGATTACAAGGATAAAATGACATTACTAGTGTCATGAACATAAGAAAAGAAACCAAAGCAAAGCTCAGCTCTGTAACCAGGAAAGAATAAAACATGTCAGTGATGGAACAAAACAAACATTTAAGTTCTAAGTTTACAAAATTAGTATGATAAGGCACATAGTGAAGAATTACAAAAAAACAACAGCATTTATTCAAATAGAACAATCAAGTACCTATTTCTGGTATGTAATCTAGAAATTATCTAAATCTACCTAATTAGCAAAGTACTTATAAGTATCAAATAGACAACCATCTAAGTGTATCTAGCCCACAAAATATGTAATAATAATAACTGTGCAAAATGATTAAGATTACCTAGAAAACACATTAATAATCCACATCTAACTTACAATTCATCTGAAGTAATCTAGATGACAAAGGACACATAATTACATCAAACACTGAAGAAAATTATGAGAATAAAGCATGGAGATAAAAACAATGAAAAATATCATTCTTATAGATTAGTGAATTACATGTTACTAGTAAAGATATGTGACATACAAGCTATTTAAACATATATAGTTTAAAAGTACTGATAAATATCAGACAAACCATCTAAATCGGCATAGTCCACAAAATAATAAAAAAAATGTGCAAACCAATAAAAATTACCTAGAAAACACATTAAGAATCAATATTAATTCACAAATCCTCTAAATTAACCTAAAGAAAAAAGGACACATTTAAGTCCTACACTAACAAAAATTAAGATGATAAAGCACACAGTTAAGATTGATGAAGAAAATTATTAAAAGATAATAAGAATTGTTTGTCTGAAGTTAAGCACAAAGTTTCACAATGGGTTATCTATGCTCTGTCCACCATGAGTATTGAAACCCAGTTTCTGATATTGTAAATCCACAGACATACTGTTGCACCATTTGAGAGCTGGAATAACAAATAAGATGTTACAAGTAGTAATCATGTGTAACTTGCAATCAATTTAAACATACTTAGTTAAAGAACTAAGTGAAAATAACCTAACAAGCCCTTGAAATTTGTTAAGTCTACACAGTATTTAATATTAATGAATATGCAAAGAAAAACAACAAAGTAATAATCAATTTCTCACTTGCAATGCCTCTAAAGACACTTAGATGACAAATGACACATAAATTTCTAACATAGCAAAGTCTAAACAGAGATGACACAAAATACTTAATTCTTCCATTTTTAGACAAGGACAAAGCCACACAAAAAGTATTGGAGCCAAGCTACAAGTGTATTAACCAGGTGTGAAGCATTCATGTTGAAATACTTATCATGGATTCCCTGATAGAGCTGGAAGCAACAGGATAAAGGACAGGAAGAACAATTCACCACCAAAGTGAATGACATTGCAGTAGAGGAATGGGTGGAAGGTGAAAACTCTTTAAGAAGTGTACAGTGTAACAGATTAAAATAAGCTACTAGAGAAAAAGAGTCCAAATTATTTTCTCATTAATTGTATTTTTTCTCAGAAACAATGCCACATGAAAAATAAGAAGAAATAACTGTTGAACATACAAACGTAGCTTCCTGCAAATTAAGACATAAACTTTCTTTGCAGATGAAGTCTAACCTGATTCCTGAGAAGCTGTTTAACAGTAACATTTTCGACTGTAACAGGAAATGCATAGTTGACACAATGTTTGCAATTCATGAGATCTCTTATATTTCAGTAGCATGCAAAAAAACATAACTAAACAATGCTGTACCAATAGAGAAGGTGTGAAAGGAGGTAAGACCATATCAGAAGTTAACATTTTTCTTGTGTATTTCTTTCAGAATCTGCCAATTCTTAAAAGTGAGGATTGAGTGAGAATGGCAGAAAGAGCTAAGCTGCTTCAATATAGGTAGCACAATACTGTTGGTGGAAAGTAGTCGCATGATATGTACATGTTCAGAAATGGTGCAAAATTGATAGGGGTATATAGACTGGTGCACTGATTGAGAAAAGTTTTTAACAATGCTCAAAGAGCAAAAGAAATGTGATATAGCTGTGTTTGAGATCATACTGGAATAATTATTATTAAAACAATGCAACACATATAATACAATATGTTAATAATATAATAACACTTATTTATTGCTAAAGTACAGTTTATTAATACAATCACACTGTCTGCTTTAAACTCAATTATCAAATAATACAAATATTACTATGTAACCAAGAGTTTACCAACACAGTTACATAATAAACTCTCTAAAGACACAGAGCATTGTTTACTAACACAATCACATTGTAGTGTTAATGAACAAAATGACATTATGATTTTTTTGGTTTTAAAACACTTAAGTAACACAGACACAAATATCAGACACTAAATATTCCACTTAATAAATCAAGTAACAAAAGTATTTAAAATTTTTACTCTCAGAATATAGTCTTCTAACATAGTCCAATGCAGAACTTCATATTGTTTTACATTAACCTGCTATATTGCTGTCATTTACACAATATTTAATTATTCTTGTTAATTTGTCTTGTGAGGTTCATTAACATATATTTCTTTACATCTAGCAAATGTTTAGTATTATTTAATTGGTCCTGAAGTCTCCACAATGTTCTATTTACAAAGGCCTTCAGTAAATTCTTAAACTAGAAAAACACATTATAGCAAAAAAATATCTGATAATAATGGCCTCTGAAGAGAATACATAAAAAAGTTTGCACATGTGTGTGTTTTTATACAGCAAAGTCACATTGGGCTATCTGATGAGCCCACTGAGAGGAATCGAACCCCTGATTTTAGCTTTGTAAATCTGGAGACATACCGCTGTACTAGCGGGGGGAGAAAAGCTTTAATGAAGAAATGTAGTAAAAAATTTATTGTTGTTTTAGTAAAATCCTACACATTGGACTGTGTTTTCTGTCCACTGTAGTGAATTGAACTCATGAATTTAGAGATTTAAATCCATAAAGTTACTGCTGACCCACTGGGTTTGGGGACTGCTAAAAAGTTAGAATTCAGTCAGTTTTGCTGAGGTTTGTTTTTGTAATTATAAATATATTTAGAATAACTTATCCATTTTACAAATGCTCTTAAATGTTTACTACATCTATCATACATATATATATCAAGCAGAAATGCTGTTTGTGCATATACACTTCTCACCTACACTTGACATGCACCTTCAGGGCCTCTACAGAAAGTCTTGATGGATCAGCACATAAACTTAGTTCTCTATGTTATCCCCCCTTGGTCACTATGTATTTTACCTACTATTTTACTGATATCTATTTAACTCTGAAAGTACTCTTAGCACCCTCCTAGGAGTGATATTGGTGGGCTTGCATTTGGATCTAATCGCTGTATGTTACTTTCTAAGGACTACTGTGTCTTCTCCCCGTGTGCTGAGAAGATATATCAGATATTTGAATATCATAAGCATGGGATGGCTTTGGCATGACTGTAACCATTCTGCACATTACTCAAGCCTACTCAGTTAGAGACTGCATGATTATTCCCATTTCTAAATAAGTCATATGTAGAGTTTTTGTTTTTAATCTGTAATTTGTCTCAAAAGGACAGTGTACATCCTGTGCACAATATTGCTGTGGGTCCATACTAAATTTTGCACTTTGCTGCTCCACTAGAAGTAACATGTTAGGCAGCACAAACATAAGCAGTTTTTCTATTATCCCATAGTTAGCCATCATAATCAAATATAAAATGATTAAATATAATAGAAAAAACTGTTAATTCTTTATATTTTAACATGATCACTGATCAAATGATGCAAATAAATTTCCTACTTTAATAACTTGAAAACATACCTCACCATCTAAAATGTAAAGATACTTATTAAAGTTGTTCATGTATTTCTGAAGATGCTGGAATTGTTCTTTGAGAACAGTTAATATCTGTGTCTTGATAATACTTGAGAGCCAAAACATACTGTATTCAGATGATTTTCAACTCGAGGAATTATTCTGACAGAATGAAGCAAAGAATCCAAGATATCCAGCAAAACTGTTTCAAAATCATGGTAAGTTGGTTCAAGTTTGATCTGCTGTCCAACTGCAACCAATTTTATAATAAACATGTGATTTTCCTGAAACAAAAAAGACATGTATACAAATTTTACTCTATAGAGAAATAGATATTTTTGTGCAACATACTGGATGGTTGCATCTTATCTACTCTACAAAGCCTAAAAACACATTTGTAAAAGTTTAGAAAATATTTTAATGTTTTCTAACTAATCTGTAACATTTTTTTTTTTTTGTGACAAGCAAGTAAACAACTGCATGAAGGTTGTATAGGTATGCAAACATGTATTTTAAAATGCAGTCCTCTGTTATACAGAACTTATCAACTAAAACTAACTGCTCACCATACTTAACTCTCAATTTGTATAAAATATATTTTTGTACAGCCAAGGATTTGAACTGTACAAGTAAATGGCTGGGTTCATTTTCTACTTATGTATGTGTGGTGATGAAAAGCATTATTTTACAGTTAATAGGTTTTAATTTTTATCTTATGTGGAGTAATAATCAAAGTTTAAATTTTTATCTTATCTGAAGTAATAATCAAAGTCTTAAGAAAAAAGGTAAACAAAGTTCTGATACTGTAATGAACATCACATATAAACACAAACAGTACAAAATGATTTGCAAGACAGTAATTTAAGGTGTATGTCTAAAACTCATAAACATTATACTCAGATTAGTTGACTAACTTTTATCCACAAAGAAGAAAGAAAAGTATATTTAGCCCATATTTGGAAGTAAATTTTCTACAATGCTAAATAAACAACAAAACCAATGTTTAAAGTAATTTTTTAAGAAATTTTCCATTGGTTTTTTTGTAAACAATGAAAATATCTTTTCTGTGGTAAACTTTAGAAAATAACATGGGATGTATTAAAGGTACAAGTTCTTTTACAAGGCAATCAAGCTTGGTCATTGAAATTACATAATACACATAGAATTATGTTATTTTAGGTAAAGTAATAAAAATAAAAAAAAGAAATGAATCATACTAATTATAAGCTAATCAAGCTTACAAAATTTAAATGTGAATTAAAACACACAAGAGAAACAATCATAATACATGTATACACAAAATGTTTTGGGAGAGTAACCAAAACTGTTTTTCCTTCTTCTCTGAAAGCTGTTAGTTTGTATCACTGTAGTTTAACTTTTTTTTAATGTTGAAGAATATATACTCAGCAGTGTGTTGTGGTTCTTGCACTTGTATACTTCTTTGTAAACCTTTTTTGAAAGTGCAGAAAAAAATGTTTTAGGACTGTTTCTCTTTTTGTGTAAATTAAAGTTTTTCTACTTTTATTCTTAATGCAAATCTTATGTGAGTTGTATGATAGTGTCAGTTAACATTAACTTTGATATTCAAAGATGACTACAACGATAACTTGAATTTTATAATTCAGATGTTTTACCTCAAAACATTGTAAATGGGTTGGTAAATGTTGTGTAGCAACTTTCCACTGGCTAAGGCTAACCACTTCAAAAAAGAATTTCAAAAGATTAAAAAAAATAGAAAGACACAAGAGGCTTATGCCTATCACTATTATAAATAAAGAGATGTGTAAACTGTGGGAGATGGCAGCAAGGGCTTAAGCTTTTATAAGAAAGGGTACATCAACTAACAATGATTTTCAGAAAGTTAGGAAGAGTATTATACAGTGGAGGTAACTGTAACGAGCCTGTTCTATTGAACAAAATATTTTATTCATTGAATTGTATATACAAGGAACTACTAGAGAGAAAGTCAACAAAAGAAACAGAGAAGGATGTGGATGATAACCTAAGAAGATTGTAGTTATGGGTGATTCCTTAACAAAGTATGTGAATAGGATTGTCTGTGGGGTAAATACAGAGAAAATAATTGAACAAACATATTCCTTTAGAAAGAAAAGGGTAGCTTCAAATAAAAAATCAGGTTGGTTCACAAAGGGTATAAGAGATAACATTAAAGAAAAGCATTGTATATTGAAGAAATATAACAAAGTCTTCAGATAAGGTAAAACCCTTTAGGACTGATAGAGATCGGCCTATATTTAATGATTATGAGAAGGCTGGGTTATTAAATTTGTTTTTCTTCAGTTTTAATTAATGAATATTTAAAAGGTATTCCTAATCTTGAACAGGTTGAAAAAGATGATTTCATTAATTCTGAGCTTGTTTAGAAAACATTGAGCAGTTTAAAGAACGATAATGCTACTGGGCTTGATATTTACCAAGAAATTTGAAGGAGGTTAAGGATTAGATATATAAGCTGCTTGCTACTATTTTTGTTAGTTCTTGAATAGTGGGCAGGTGCCAAAGGATTGTAAGTTAGCTAATATTTCACTCCTCTTTTCATGAGAGATAATAATTCTCCCAGTGATTATAAGTGTATTAATCTTACATCAGTTGTGAAAAAATTTAAGAAAGTCTGATAATAGAGGCTTTACAAAGTCATTTCAAAGGGTTACTGCTTATGTAGATGAGGATAACAGTGTAGATTTGGTATATTAACCTTCAGAAAGCATTTGACAAGGTGCTAAATAAAACATTTAAAAGGAATTATCTCTGTAGGTATTAGAAAACAATTACCTAACTGGACAGAAGAGCAGCTGAATGGTAGATTGTTACTGTAAATACAATTCAGTCACACTATTAATATCACAAGTGAGAGTCAGGTTTAGAACCTTTGCTCATTTTTTGATTTACATCAATGACATAATAAAGGAACGATTAGTTCTAATAATAAAATAATTGTACAGGTGAGAAAATAACAAATGCAAAATAGATTATAAAGTAATGCTGAAAGAGTCAACAATTTAAAATAACTTTATTGATAAAACATGAATACCATGTTTTGGGCAACAGCACTTCATCAGCTCTGGAGTATTTATGTACGAATTATTGTTATGAAATAATTTCATGTGGCTTTGCATATGTGAAGATTCTCTTTAATGAGCTATGAAAGTTGGTTTACTCCTAACAGGTTTAGTTTCTGTTTTTCATTTATCTTATGAACACTATTTACTCTTCCACTTCACTTATTTGCTGAATGAAATTTTCACATTTTTCCATCTCAGGCAAGATCCGTTAATCATAGTTTGAGATGCAGTGATGTAGTTGGTTGATTGTTCAGCCTAAATTGTTGATCATAAATGAGGAGTGTTTTGTATTTTCTTTGCATCCATTCATCATTCAATGAGTCTTTTATTCTGAAGTGTCCACTGCTCAGTTTCTCACTTCAGTCTTAGTTTAGATGATTGTAAATTCCAGAGTTATTCAACTTTATATGCTCCAGGTCCAGTATTTAACACATTCAGTTCAATGAGATGTCAATAAAACATTTAATCTATAGTTACACGTTTTTTTAAACATTTTTTGTATTACTGGTAACTTTCTTTTACAGATAATCAATTCTTTTGGTAAAAATTAATTATGTATTTATAACAGACAAAATGTAGTTTTGTTTATGCATTTACAAATAGGAAATAGGGCAACCCATGTTATTCTAAAGATAAATTAAACATCTTTCTTTAAAATGTCAGGCAAATATTGGCATAACTACCTTAGATCTGCATAAAAATTCAGTGTATTTTTCCATAAACACCTTGCAGAGAGATTGGAGTTGCAGAGTCATTAGCATTGCTACATTGTCAAAGAAAGACTGCAGATGAAGCTGAATAGTGGGAGACGGAACATGCTTCTGCTTGATACCTTGATGAATTGTGTTTTGTACAGCTGTAAACCACCTGAAAGAAGAAAACCTACTTATTAATACGTTGTAAACATCACAATCTGAGTTGATGCTTTTCAGTTTACCTATTGTTATTATACTAACAAGCAAAAAAGGATTTACAAATCTGTATTTTATAAACAGAATTTTAAGAAATGTTCTGATCTTCCCACATTTTCTATAACTGAGGATATAAAAACTTGCTTTCTTAAAGAACTCATTATCTTATATTCTACATAATATTATATTTCTCTGTTTTCCTGTTGTTATTATAATAACAAGGAAAAAAGGATTTACAAATCTATATTTTATAAACAGAATTTTAAGAAATGTCCTAGTCTTCCCACATTTTCTGAAACTGAGGATATAAAAACTTGCTTTCTTAAAGAACTCATTTTCTTATATTTTACATGTGAATGATTAAGTATACAAATACTACATATCTTTCTTTCCCATAGTATTTATTATTTACAACAATCTTTAATTTTTTTAAATTCTGATTAAACCTGGTAGCTGTCACATGAAACATCAAACCTGAGGTGTTACTTCTTTGTGACTCAATATTTCAAGAAGACAACGTACTATTTGTGGGATAGTTTAATTGCATTCTACTTGACCTTGTGTTTGTGAGGATACTTTGAAGTTGTCACAAGAAACAAGACATTTCTATGTCCTGGTACCCTTTTCTGAATTTTCTTGTGATAAGCAAATTTTATGGTTATGATGAAGCCTTCAATTGAATCTGGAGGAGAGCAGTCTGTCTTTTAAGAAAGCCAAAACTTGGTTCTTGAAGTCTTATCAATGTTTATACTTACTGAAAATACTGAAAATGTGTACTACAGTTTAACTTTCTCATTTAGAATATCCTTTAGTTTCCCTTGATACAATAAATAGTGTTGAATTTGTTGTCTTTTTTTATTTCATTTGTTACAAATCACTGCAATTTTCTTCTCTAAATTAGATTCATGAATCTCTCATTTTTGTGGAGATCAAGAGATGCATAATGTTACAGAAAGTTCACTGTTACATTATTGATTGGTTGTTGCTTGATTAAGTGTTTTATGGCACAAAGCAGCTAGGCTATCTGCACCAAACATCTGGTAAAAAGTTAAAAGTAAATTTAGTAAAATTCATAAAAGGAAATTAAGGTAAAACAAAACAAAGTTAAAAAAACAACATAAATAGCATAAAACCAATGTTTACATCTAGTCTACAAAGTCAAGAAAAATTACAGAAATTTAAGTTGTAAAGGACTTTCTGTAGTGTAACTGTAATAATGATAACTCACCAGGAAGACTAACAGGTAAGTACAAAAACCACCATCAGTCACCTGATATAATTATACCTTGCCAGGATGACTAATGGGTAGTTCGAAAGCAGCGTTAGTCACCTGAAGTTGGCCTTTCCAGTCCTAGCTTCGAGTTATTTCATGTTAGGCCAGTTTCTAATTTTAAATTGAACTAGATGATTTTAAAAGGAAACCACATTAAAAAGGTGTAATGTAGAAATTAAAAAGATTAATGACCTTTAGAAAACTAAAAACATTACCAAGGTGGACAGTGTCACCATCACTGTCTAACATTATGGACAAACCTTGGGACAGAACATGTTTAAAATGGTGCCGTTGTTGACAGTCATAACAATGACAAGAAAGTAAAATGTGGCTTATTGTAATTTGAGTGTTACACAAACTACACACTGGTGCATCAGTTCCAGATAAAAGCAAATGATGAGTTAAAAAACTGTGACCAATGCGTAGTCTAGTTAGAACAACTTACTCTCTTCAATCCTGACGGAAGCAAGATGACTAAAGTCCAATATAATGTTTTATTTGGAAAAGCTTGTTTTCGTGTTGCTAACTCCAAGTCAACTGCCAGCTGGCACAGAGATGAGTCTTGAATACAGGACCATAGTCTATGTATGGGACAGGTACAGTGGTGATAGAGCCAGAGCAGATAGACTCAGCTGCAGTGTCAGCAAGCTCATTCCCATGAATACCAAAGTGGCCTGGTATCCAGAAAAACTGGATAGAAGTAGATGTTAAAGAGAAATGGGCCAGTGGTTTTGAATATCAGCAAGAACAGGGTGTGAATTAACTTGAAGCAATTCCAGGGCCAGTAGAGAACTATGCGAGTCAGTATAAATAGTGCAGTTTGACTACTGCTTGACTTCTATGTGATCCAGGGCAAGGGAAATAGCATACAGTTCAGCAGTAAACACAGAAGCTGTAGTGGGGATTCTGTGTGCAACCACCGAACCACAACAATCCATGGCAGAGCCAACACAGTCACCTGATTTCGAACCATCTATATAAATAGGAATGGAAGGATGGTTCAAAAGATGTTCAGCAAATTGCAGACAATATTTCCAATCAGGAGTGTCTACTTTTCTCAGATGATTTAAAGATAAGTCACAATTAAGAAATGTAAGAAGCCATGGTAGGATGGGCTAACCAGTGGATACAGCAATGTTTATTGAGAACAGACCCAATTCATCTAACTGTACCTGATATGAATGCCAAAAGGAGCAATGGCAGACCATCTGGTCTGAAAAAGCATGGCCCAACAAGGAAGGAAAACAAAACCCCAGATGAGATGCTTTGGTGAGGAACAAAGTATCAAAGCATATTGTAAAGACAGTTGCAAACAATGGAGGTGCAAAAAAGGTTCATGAGACTCTATGTATAAGCTCTGAACTGGGAAGTGCTGAAAGCCCCAGTGCAGAGCCAAAGACCTCAATGATGAATAGGATCTAGCATCTTTAAGGCCAAAGGTCAGACAGAGTTATAGATCAATAATCCACAGTCAAGTTGCGATCTAATAAGAGCACTACATATCTTTAGCATAGAACGTCGATCTGCTGCCCAAGTGGTGGAAGAGAGGACACAGAGGATGTTCAGTGCTCTTATACATTTGACCCATGTGTGGTGTAAAGGTCAGCATACAGGCAAAGATAAGTTCCAAGAACCTTGTCTCAGGGACCACAGACAGCACAACTTCACTGATATGGAGTTCAGGATCAGGGTGAATACACTTCTGACAATTTTGTTTAAGATCCAGTACTTACACTGTTGACAAGTTTGATCAGATTCAGTACTTACACTGATGACAAGTTTGATCAGATTCAGTACTTAAACTGATGACACGTTTGATAAGATCCAGTACTTACACTGATAACAAGTTGGATCAGATTCAGTACTTACACTAATGACAATTTTGATCAGATCCAGTACTTACTTACACTGCTGATCTCGGTAACACAGTGATCTAACGAAATAGAAATAACTTTGTTTTATCATTATGTAGAATGATATGGCTTTACCATCTTTACCAAATAATCCAAAACACACATCTGACAATATAAAATATCACAAGTATTTTGTTCACATGTTGCTTATTTCATTACCAACAGGTAATTTTAACATGTCAACAAAACTAACATGCCAGCCAGCCATGGTAACAAAACTAATGTTTTAATGAATGTTTATTGTTATCCAAATCAGATATGTGATGATTGGACTTATGATCTGAAACTGATCACCTTAGCTCACACTATATCCACTAGATTTGCATAAGCTTCTCTCACTTGCCTCTTTTAAAGTCAATCACAGCATTTAAAGTATTTCAAATTGTTTGTGAACAATGTCCAGACCTCAGTAAAGAAATATCGATGCTTTACCACTTGAAAAACAATCAGATGAATGAAAACTGGCCAATCAGAGCAGGTTAATACAAGTTGGTTACATGTACCATTAGCATGAATGTAGCACTATATCCAAACCAATATTACACATCTGGACAGCTTCATTCAAAACACAAACAGATGACCAGTATCTGCCAATTTAGATCACCCACAACTAAAACTATTACCAGAGAACCAGTCTTAACAATGCCATCCGTTTACCAGACATAGCGGAAACTGGATAATGTGTCAATGTACAGACGGTTAGAGCCAGACTTTATGTGGTAAACTGAATGATGTATCAGTTATGAATGGTTACACACT
Organism: Tachypleus tridentatus; assembly: GCF_004210375.1. Lineage (NCBI taxonomy): Eukaryota > Metazoa > Arthropoda > Merostomata > Xiphosura > Limulidae > Tachypleus > Tachypleus tridentatus. The sequence continues at coordinate 924,814 of NC_134835.1, forward strand.
CAGTGAGGTGTATTCTCATCACAAAAATGACACAAGATATGTAGAGATAGTTTGTGGGCTAATTTTGAAATAGTTATTACATCAACCATAATTTAATTGGAGATGACGTACATACCATGTACAGCTGTCAATGTACCCCTACTTAATTACCAGGGTCTTTAGAATACATCATAGGTTATAATGGCTATAAACTTTATAATGTTTATGTACATTTATATAAACAAATAATGGCTATAAACTTTATAATGTTTACACAATAAAACAAATAATGGCTATAAACTTTATAACGTTTATGTACAGTTATATAAACCAATAATTTTAAAAATACATTTTGATATATATCTTTGCTGTGTTAGTACTTATTTTGTTTTTAATGTAATTACTAATGGTTTTTGTCTGATAATTTTATAGATATAATAAACTGTTATCAGTCCCATATCTCTGTGTTGTTTTATAAATGTATCTATTGTTGAAGGAGTTATTCATAAAAAGCTTTTAGTTGAATTTTATTCAGTTTGTTTAAAGTTAGGCACAAAACTAAACAATGAGATATGTTTGCTCTTCCTACCATGGGTATTCAATCCTGTTTCTAGCAATGTAAGTCCGAACACATAGTGCTGTGAATTTTATTCAGTGATTTGGAAAGTTACAATATGTCATCATTCTAATAACATTCAATTATTAATACTTTAAACAGCAGGCATAATTCATGTTGTGGTTCCACAAGGTAAACAATCTTTAAAAACCTGAGAAATAAAAAATAAACACATATGTACACAGAAAGTGAAGCCATTTTTATATCAATAAAAACCAAAACTAAAACTACTGTAAGAAAAGTACTAGAGAATAGTGAGTGTTTAATTTCAAAGAGTGAAAATTTACTTATCTATAAATTCAAATATTGAATTACACCATTAAAAGGACAGAAAATGAACCAGATTCATATGAAACAGTTGTCATAAACAAACACTGTCTTTTCACTTTACCAATACTGAAGTAAAAAATGGATAACACTTAACAATATAATTATGAAGAACTTAACAGTCATTAAATATTAAGTCATGAAATAATCCAAATAATAACACCAACACTAAGCAGTCTTGTTTATCCAGAAATAAGCCCTTCTTCAATAAAAATATTATCAACAATCTTTAACACTATATACAAACACTGTTCTCAGTTCATATCCTAAGTCTTCTTATATAGTCTACACCAACATTTGTTGTCCTCTCTTCTCTCATAGGGTCTCATGTAGAGGTTTACAGAAAAAGTCAAACAAAGAATTTCCAGTTAACTTAATAACTGACTGATTTATATTATTAGCTCACTGTACACAAGGACGACATTAACCAGTTTCACGTGTTAAAGTTACTTACATTTTACATGCAGACGTAAACTATTTACTTTAGTTTTTTGTGCTGTCGGGTTATCGATGGATCAATTTTAAGTTTATGGACTTATAACACTAAAATCCAGGGTTCTATTCCCTATGTTGATCAATATTTGAGGCTTCAGCTGCTTATGAAGTAGTTTTAATGTCATAAATCACAATCGATTCAAACCAGACCTACACCTCTTCACAGATGCTTATCTTTCTGGTTGTGGTACATCTCTGAATAGCTATCTCACCTCAGACATCTGGACCAGCATAAGCAATTCCTCCACATCAGTGTGCTCGACCTTTATTCTATCAAACGGAGATGTTTGCATTTCTTACCAATGCTAGTAGATGGTTTGATTATTATCCATTCTGACAGTTTCATGGTAATTTTATATATCAATAATAGAGTAAGTACCAGATCTTTAACTCTTTATTTTTAAACACTCATCCTCATAAACATCTATCCAGTGAATTTGCTCTATAGATTATAATGTATTAAGAGCGATGTACCTCATAGTAAACCATCTGTACCCTCTTCCACCTATTAAATAGCCACTTCACTCACAAGTTTCCTGATGTGTATGCTTTGTTTTGGATACTTACAACTTCTTTTCTCATCAGTAATGAAGATTCATGAGTACAGATGGAGCTAGCAAACATGGAATTGACATCACTCTCCTATTGGTAGAGAGAGGGCCTTTACTGCACAGTAACATCATTATCCAATAATATAATTCATGAGAACTTACGAAAGTTTAGGTGGGAGTTCCCTGAAAGCTAGTGTCATGCAAATACTTAAGGAAGATGCTAACAGAAGATGGAATCTTTCTCTGAAATGCTAAGTATCTAATTGAAACAATTTTTTATGTAAGAAAATGTTAACTTTCCAAAATCAGATCTGTGGTGACTAACCAGCAGGAGATAATGCAAAGAAATGGGGGGGCCTTTACATTTGATGATGTGTTAAAATCTTCCTTTTTTGTTCTTTTATGTTTTGCATGTTGTTTGTTTGTGTTTCCTTTATTATATAGTTGTTAATTAACTAAAGTTTCAAAATTCACTCCAGATGAAAATGAATCTTGAATTTCATATGAATTTTAATACCCTTTTCACTGAGGAGAATTTTCAAAACATTTCTCAACGAGGCTGAATTTTCTTCCTTTTATTTTAGGTTGATCCACTTCTGATCTGTCTTATAGTGAAGTTATTTCTATTTTGAAAGTCATGTCTATGATGGAAGTCCCTTTTCCTTTGACTCAAACTTACTTTCATACATGTTACTGAGTATAATTGAATTAATGGAAGATTTCTGTAGGTTCACTAAAATTCTCTATCAATCCCTATCTATTCTACAAGATTCTTTGTATCAGTTGAATACTCAACATCTGTATACATTTACCATTTATCTAAGAAAGAAAAGCCTCTCTTTTTTGGGTCTTTGTACCACATCCTTCAGCTCATATGGTAAATTAATTTATTCAGGATTATACCAAGTTATCCATATACCTGTCTATTTCCATACATTTAAATTATATAGATATGATGAAAAATCATACCTACAGCTACAGAACAACTTATTAGACATTGATTTTCAAAGACAATTATCATAAACTCTTGCATTTCAAAGTTTCCAACATCAGTTTAGGGTTTAATAAACAATACCATAATAAACAGAAAAAATTTAAACAAAAAATTACTGGTGATGAAAAATGAATTAAGAAGTCATGAGATAAAAGTAAAGATAAAGAATGGAACATAGCTGTGAAATGATGTCCACACGAATACAGAAACATAGATGTCCACATAATGATGTGGAACATAGCTGTGAAATGATGTACACATAATGAGAGGATGGCTGAATACTGTCCTCAAGAGGAAACAAAGTTGACAAAGCCTTATGTAGTAGATGGAAATAAATAAACAAGCTAAATTTCTCATTGAAAACGGGAGATGAAAGAGATTAAAACCATAGGAAATGAAGTTGTAGGCTACATAATGAAAATCACTAATATATGAAAATAGGCTGTCACGTCATCAACATGTAACTACTTTACCAAGCCCCTGTTGAGATTTGACTTATGTGAGGTAGTTCTTCCATCACAATAGAGACAGAAATAGTAATACCAGCTTGTAAGTTCATAAGCTTTAAAATATAAGTCAAAAACCAAAGTAAATTTCTATCATTTAAAAATGCATCTTTCGAATGCAGAACTATATAGGGAGCTAACAATTCGGGAGGTGGTGTCCACTCTAACTGTTAGAAAGCAAATGTATCATCCCACTTTTGCTACTCTCTTGCTTTACATGTGACTTTTGAACTAGCTGCACATGTACTTTCCATTCCTATATCCTTTGTTCCATATCAGAGAAAATTATAACTGGCTGAGTATTCCATAATCTACAAAATCCTACTGATTATTTTGTGAGAGAATTGGCTTTAGAAAGGAATTTGACCAACCAAATAATAATAGTTGACTAAAGAACCCTCATCATACTTTCTCCAGCTGGTTTATTCCTGGGAGGTCTGGTACAGAAAAAGAGATGGACCAGTCTAGATGTATTGGTAAATAAGATAAACCAGACAGCATATCTACAGTTAAGAATGTCATACTCATTTTTTACATACAATTTAGTGACCTTGACTTTCAAGATGGAAGAATAATATACCTGGTTAGTGTGTTTTCTCACTGGCTTATTCCTCTTACAAAAATAACATTCCAACCAAATTCTTTGGACATTTTCCGAGGACTGCTTGTCTGGGTTCCTAAACCAAATCAATGTGAGATCCCCAGTGACATTCCTGTTGTTACGTTAGTTTCAGTAAGATATCGAATCAATGTTAATATTTTCTTACAGTGAAAACATATTTCTGACAGATACTATACTCTCCTCACACTTCTGGTGCTTCTTTTCTGACTAATACAGAACTGAAGAATGTGAACTACAGTAAACAGGAAGACAGCTGTGATAGTGGTGTGTGTTTTAGTGATGAGTTGTTCTTGGACATTTACATGCTACAACGCAGCTGAATCACATTGAAACGTAAAGTAGGTGGGAGTTTCAAGACTAGAAGACAGTATAAACATTTTCACTCTTTGAAGGTTGCAATGAACAATACAAATTCTTATTGAAAATAGTATGAAAACTGATATTTTAGGGTATGTACAGTGATGATGATATAACTTCCTATGTATACATACACATAAACCATCAGTTATAAATATAACTAGAAAAATAAAACTGAATATAACACATGGCAACTGATAATGTACTTAATATTTAAAATTAATTTATAAATAAAATCAGGTATAATAACTTTATATCAAACACAAAATATCTAAATAAAAATGTTGTTGAATAACTTGTTGAAAAATATGTTGAGGAATAAATATTTTTGCAAGTGTAACATTAAACAACATGAAATTATATTGTGTGTGTGTTATTATAACATTATATAACATGAAATTATATTGTGTGTGTGTTATTATAACATTATATAACATTAAATTATATTGTGTATTTTATTATAACATTAAATTATATTGTGTGTTTGTGTTATTTTGTAATAAAGCCATATCGAGCTATCTAACATGTTCACTGAGGACAATGAAAACCCTGATTTTATTGTAATTCTGTAGTAAAGTGCTGCACCACCCTGAGTTTCCAAGAATTTCCAAGTATTTCAGTGTTTTTAAATATTTTAATCTCACCTAGGCTGTGCTAACGTATCTACTTAAATAGATGTTACAAACTTGGGACTTCCTAATAGAGCCACAAGTCTTTTCATGTGTTATTACTGATATAGTCACCAATATGGTTGCCTTTAAACTTTACTCATCTTGGCTCATTTATTGTAGACGATATTTAAGTCACGGTGTGAGGATGCTTTCTCCGTAAACACAGATGAATTCCTTTTAGATGGACCAAAATTATCAAGAGGTTTCAGAGATGTCACAGAAAATTAAAATATATCTAAGGGTAAAAATGTAGTACTACTTAGTTACACAGTTTATCACATCACTCTAAATAACAAAACATCACTGGAGAACACAAGTTTCAGCAAAATATACTTTGAACTTTAAATATGAACAATTAATGTGGACTTAAATCGAGAGGTGAAAATGTAAAACACGTACAAATTACATGGTTAGCAATTAAGTAATAAAGATATTTCACGAGGAAAACATCAGTACTTATTAAAAACTAGATTTATTTTAATATGTTAAATATCATGAGATCAGTTAAAATAAACTATGAAGTTTAAAACATATTATATTCAATTTTTACAGACTTATCACTGAGAAAGAGAATATGTTTTGGAATAAATTATCTATCATAAGTGTCAATCATGTCTTAGTTGTGTACAGTTTCAAAATTAATGTTTTCATTCTTTATTGTACAATAAATTACTTGATTAAATATCTCTATAAATGATTCCTTTTTAGTGAATATTTGTTAGTGCTGGTAAAAAGTTTATCATATCATATTTTACTTCATCTTTCATTATATTTTAATTTTTTATATAATTTTCTTTTATTCTTACCTATCAATTTAACTTGTAATGAGACGTATCTAATATTTATACAATAAACAATATTTAACAGTTTTACAGACATTTCAGTTTAAATAGTTTGATCTAAAACAGCTTCGTTTTTTTTTTAAAAAAGAATTTCCAACCCATAAATGAGACATCAAGACTGACATTCTAATAAACATTTTGGTTTTGAATAAATTTGGTATTAACTGAAATGTCATATTTTGTTACTAGTTTTGCCAAATGTTGGTTATTTTTCTGCTAATATTGGGAATATATGATATGCAACAGTATATGGTTTCATGATTTTTTGATTTGTGAGGTACATTTACTTTTGTTGGTTGATTTTGCTTGATGTTTAGGTGTGTGTGTACAATATTTAACTATGGTTTGTGGAGGAAACTTGTTGATGTTGACGAAGTACTGTTTTATTTTGTCTAATTCATCATTAATTTTATCTGGTGAGCATATTTGGTTTCTTAGTGTGTTGAGTTTTGTTTTGTTTTATGTGCTGAGTCCCAAGGAATGTATAGTCCAGTATGGGTGATTTTTCAGTGAATTTCTGTTTTAAATTGCGTGTTAGTTCTTGTAATTTTGAGGTTAAGAAATGATATTTGATTGCTTTCTTTCTGTTCACATGTGAAGTTAATGTTGGGATATATAGAGTTAAAGTGATTGAAAAAATTAAGTGTGTGTTGTGTGGATGTGAATCTCACAATTGTGTCATCTACATATCTGTACCAGTTTAGTGGCGGATGTAATGCTGTGTTCATTGTTTGTGTTTCAACTTGTGTCATAAAAATATTAGCTAGAACTAGTGATACTGAGTTGCCCATGCTTAGGCGATTTGTTTGTATATAGTTGTGGTTGTTGAACATGAAGTTTGTCTTCATTGTGGTGAATTCTATGAGGGTTGCTGGTTGCTGGGAATGTCTATTGATGAGTTAGGGTCTCGAATACAGAGTTCTAAGACTATCATACAGGCTTCAGCAGTTGGGACTTCTGTAAAGAGGGAAATAACATTGAAACTGGCCATTAAGGCTTTATGATTAAGTTGATTAAGATTAGACTTGAAATTAAAAGAGTCTTTGATGAATGAGTTGGTTGATGTTACATATTTGGAGAATGCCCATGCTCTGTATTTACCAAGATTGTAATTAAACAATTCATATGTGGATGTTATTGGTCATAATGGATGATCTGGTTTGAGAGGCTTGGGGATGCCGAATATTTGTGGTGTGCGTGAGTCGGTCTTGCGTAGGCAGGAATAAAGTTTTTGAAACTGTGTTGGCTTTTTCATTTTTATTAGTATTTTGTTCAGTTGCATTTCATGTGTCTTTGTTGGATTTGTGTGTATTGGTTTTAATTTGTTTGTGTCTGATAGGATGTTCTTTATTTTTTGGATGTATTCATTAATGTTCATTATGACTATAACGTTTCCTTTATCTGCTTTTAAAATTATGTTTTTGTCTTGTTTTAGGTTTTAATGGAATTAATGTCTCTTTTGTAAGATTGTTTTAGATTTCTGTTGTGAAATTATGTTGATGATTTTGTGAGAAAATTATTTGAAAAAATCTTTTAATATGTTGTTTTAGGTGTTTCTGGAAAATATTAATTTTTAATTTTTTTGGGAAGTTTGGCTGTTGAAAGTCAATAAAATTGTCAGAGTTGTCTTTCTGTTGGTTGTTTTCTGTGGAAAGTATCACAAGTTTTCTGGCTAGGTCTTCTAAACATGTTTTAATTTCTAATGTTGGACCTTAGAACCAACCTAGAAAATAGTTTTTTGGCAAAAACTAGTCACAAAGTATGACATTCTAGTTAATACCAAATTTATTCAAAAACCAAGCACAAATCTAAGTTTTATATTATGTAAAAACTACAATGACAAACACCACACCAATATTATTTATTAAATACAATGTGATAACTGCCATGACTTCTATATTGGAGAAACAAGGAGAAAAATGGAAACCACATTCAAAGAACACAAATAGTCACCTCCACACGTTTTCGAACACTGTAATTCAATCTTTGGCTTTCCTTCCATCCAACAGTTCCTCAACTGCAGAAGTAAAACCCTGGAATTTATTGTTCAACAGAACAGAATTATTATGATCAATTTCCTAACTTTTAAATCAAATAGTGTTCTTTCTGCCATCCTGAATGTCAATGTTAACTGATATATCTTTTCCATGTAAATGTTTAAGCTCCTCCTGGAATCTTACTGTCATTCTCCACAGTCCACACTTTACCTGTCTCTTCTTTAATGAGGATACTCTCCAATTACAAATTCTACACACAAATTGCACATCTTCATTACTAGCTTCCTTCAAAATACCTGCCAGTCCAAAGCTCCCAAATGAAATCCCCTCATTGTGCTCGTTACATCTGGCAAACTTTGAACGCTTGTCTCCTAGTCTTAACCATTGTACTGATACTTGCAGCCTTACAGTTATCAATACTAATTACCATAATCTTTAGCTTACAGCTACTATTGAGCTTAACATTTAAGAATCAATTACATTATTTTTTTATCACTACTCCTTCTTCACAATAACGTAATGAAGTTTAGCTATATAGAACTTTATAAATTAGTATAACTGACAACATACGTGAGGTTAATAACAAAATATTTTTAGTCTGATTTATAATCTACTTATTTTTATAAGCTGGATCAAAACTAGCGATCTCACTTGAAGTAATAAAGTTAATTCTTAAAACACCAAAAGATATTAAAACTTTTAGAATAGGCTCGTTACAGTTAATCGAGTTCACTAATTTCTGCTGTAATAATAAAACACGAAGAGAAAAACAGTTTTAGTAAACTATATTTTAGATTATATTTACTTAATAAAAAAATATATTTATACTGTTCTACGATTTATCACAAGCTTATCTTTAACGAAGCCGAAAGTACCGTTACAATGTTAAGCCTATTTAAAAATTAAACCTTGTTGTAAAATCTACACATTTTAAATTTTAAGTTTAAATTGTGACCATCCTTTTTTTATTTACAAATCAGACTATATCTAGTTGTTATTTAACCCAAATGACTTCGAATTTTAATATCAAGATTAAATAACTCACAAATTTATAAGAGCGACCACTCTTACCCTGCATCTCAAAACTCAGATTTGATGATCAGCGTTAACATCAAAAATATACATATATATTTGATAGCATTTAAACGACAAAAAGCAACCTGAGCGTTGAGAGAATTTTTGTTGAATCGTTCAATCGGAAATACTGGGAATGAACAGATTTAAATAATAACAAATGCAATGAAATGTACAAAATAACATTTGATACTTTACACGTGTTAGAAAAGAAATGTACAAAATAATATTTGATACACACTGTGAAGAAAGGCTCAAATATAACAATAAACCATTAATATAATGATAAATATGAAATATTATTACTTCATCAGCTTTTATGCCCTTTCCAACAATATAGTAAGCTTGTTTGTTTGTTTTGGAATTTCGCACAAAGCTACTCGAGGGCTATCTGTGCTAGCCGTCCCTAATTCAGCAGTGTAAAACTAGAGGGAAGGCAGCTAGTCATCACCACCCACTGCCAACTCTTGGGCTACTTTTTTACCAACGAATAGTGGGATTGACCGTCACATTATACACCCCCACGGCTGGGAGGGCGAGCATGTTTAGCGCGACGCGGGCATGAACCCGCGACCCTCAGATTACGAGTCGCACGCCTTACGCGCTTGGCCATGCCAGGCCTATATAGCAAGCTACTTTAGAAATACTCAACAATACACACCGTCTCTTAGGAACCAAACTATCACTACACAAGTTTCGAAGTCTGTGTGAAAAAAACAACTGCGGCGTATATTTCAAAATATTAATTTTACTAAAAGTAATTACAAAGCCTCTTTGGAAGATCTGAGTTAACATAATTATGATGTCTATTCTGGAGTGTTTAACTCATGTATTTCTGTTGCTTCTAATATGCTGTTGGAGGGATATCTTAATACAGGCTCTCTTTAGGTTTTTGATCGTAGCATCAATAATGGCTTCTATATGCTACTTAATTAAAGTAATGACGGCTTCCTCTAAATGTAAAACCACGGAAGATATGAAAGACGCTTTAAAGTACATGTCTAAAGAAATCTATACGGATATCTTGATATATCTTATTATAGTTGTGGTAACTGTCCTATGGCGATTACATTACGTATCCATGATGAATATCGCAATATTCCTGATTATCGTAGTTGTGGTGGTTCTCCTAATCTGTTTAATTATTTTAGCCATGACAAATGTACTAAAACATTCAAATAATGTCTTTTGGGTGGTTATCCTAAGTTGTTTCGTAAATATCATCCTGATGGTTCTCGGCAGATGTTTGACAAACATTATCATGATAGCCGTATTAATATGTTTAACTTCACTAATCATATTAATTGTTTTGATGCGTGAGACTAAAATGATAATGATAGATATCGAGAGATACTTAACTGAAAAGGTGATGATCAGTATCTTAGAGAAACTGATTAAAGTAATAATAATGACTACACTCCAATTTATAATCAAAGAAAACATGATAGCTGTCCAATATATCTTAGTTTACGTATTAATTAAGGTTATAACTTTTTTTCTATTTAATACAGTTATGGTGATTAGTGATGTCGATAAAACCCACGTGTAGAAAATATATATGCAAAAACGTTTCTTTTGGGTTGAGAAAATATTTTACATGGAAGAGCGAACTACGTCAGGTTCACAAAGAAAGAAGTAACTGACCGGTAATTTATTTATATAAATAAAATTATATATTCAAAAATCTAACACTGCCCTCTATATTCCGACACTTAGTTACACAATCCCTTCCAAATATGTGGTCAGCTTCCGGTCAGTTACTTCTTTCATTGTGAACTTGACGTAGTTCTATTTTTCATGTAAAATAATTTCTCAACCCAAACGATCCATTTTTGCATATATAGTTTTGATGATTGTTACGAGAAAAAAAAATCGTATATAGAAAAGATAAATTGTTTGATAATTATCAAAATTGTTGTAATGTAATAAGTCAAGTAACTAGTATATGGGAGTGACATATGAAGAAAACTTTAGCGTTTAGTAAACATAAAAGATATCACACACGGTAAAGAACAACATGGAAAAGAAATCCAAAGAGCTATTGAAGTAAGTGTAAAATCTTCCAAATAAACAATTTATTCATGTCTTATCTGAATGAGGTTAAACGTTTTATAAACTTAAGAAACACCGAGATAAATTAATTCAGTCAGTATTTATTAGACGATTAGGTGTGACAGCATTATTTTAGCTAATTGTCTAATTACCTGATTGATAGTTGTACAAAAATATTTGTTCATGTTGATTACTGATAAAGAAAAAGAAGTGAGTGAGTACAAGTGAATTTGTAACAAAATATTACATAACAACTATGCATTTCAAAAAATATATAAATAATTTAATTATGGGTTCAAAGCCAGGGTGTTTTTAAAGTAATTATGACAATAAAAGTACTTTTGTGTTTATTTCTTTTGTATGCAGTAAGATTTTACAGCTTCTTTGAAGGGAAGAGAAAAATATGAAGGAAGATTATGTGTCTAAGTACAAATTATTCAAAAAATAGTCAATGAACTCCGATGCATGGAGGATGTTGGATGAGCAGTTAAGCTTATGCTGACAGTAATATTCAGCTGAGTTAAAAAACTACAACACATTACCACGATTTTGTGTTAAGATATCTAAAAAGGAGAAAACTGACAGAACCAGAATGTGTAATATTTATAATGAAGATTACACTGAAACAGGAGAAAATAACCAGTATAGTGATTATTTTTATCACAGTTATTAGGGTGATAACCGTGATTTACTTTAACCATTGACTTGTGAAATACTCTCAATCACTGTAAAGCACTTGGCAAAATACCAAATGACAATTACTGTATCTTTGGGTTTAATAGTTTAGAAACAAAATTTATGGTATATTGATAATGATACAAAATACAGTTAAATTTGAACTCAACATCAAAGTAAACTATCATTAACTGATTACTACTTGGTCCTAGTTATTTAAGAGATTGTGATACAAGTAAAATAGTTTTGTTGTAGAGATTGGCTTTAGTTTTAAGAAAGGAGGTTTTAGGGTTGTTTAAGAGTTTTTCTGGTTTATATGAATTTTACTTCAAAGGTTTTCATTGTTTCTTTGTGTTAGTTTCTTATCAAAAACACCTTGGATGTTTTTGATAAGAATGAAATCAAAATTGGCAACTAAAGTGTTAGCTGCACTTAAAGCGTTGATAAGAATTTTACAGCAAATATCCATTCACTGGTTAACCAGTTTCTGTTCAGTTTAGAGTATTATGATGAGTAAAACCATATACCTAGTCCTTCAGTATTACTACAGTAACAACAGAATGTTTATACCTAGTCCTTCAGTATTACTACAGTAACAACAGAATGTTTATACCTAGTCCTTCAGTATTACTACAGTAACAACAGAATGTTTATACCTAGTCCTCCAGTGATGCTACAGTAACAACAGAATGTTTATACCTAGTCCTTCAGTAACAACAGAATGTTTATACCTTCCAGTGATGCTACAATAACAACATAACATATATACCTAGTCCTTCAGTATTACTACAGTAACAACAGAATGTTTATACCTAGTCCTCCAGTGATGCTACAATAACAACATAACATATATACCTAGTCCTTCAGTATTACTACAGTAACAACAGAATGTTTATACCTAGTCCTCCAGTGATGCTACAATAACAACATAACATATATACCTAGTCCTTCAGTATTACTACAGTAACAACAGAATGTTTATACCTAGTCCTCCAGTGATGCTACAATAACAACATAACATATATACCTAGTCCTTCAGTATTACTACAGTAACAACAGAATGTTTATACCTAGTCCTCCAGTGATGCTACAATAACAACATAACATATATACCTAGTCCTTCAGTATTACTACAGTAACAACAGAATGTTTATACCTAGTCCTCCAGTGATGCTACAATAACAACATAACATATATACCTAGTCCTTCAGTATTACTACAGTAACAACAGAATGTTTATACCTAGTCCTCCAGTGATGCTACAATAACAACATAACATATATACCTAGTCCTTCAGTATTACTACAGTAACAACAGAATGTTTATACCTAGTCCTCCAGTGATGCTACAATAACAACATAACATATATACCTAGTCCTTCAGTGTTACTACAGTAACAACAGAATGTTTATACCTAGTCCTCCAGTGATGCTACAATAACAACATAACATATATACCTAGTCCTTCAGTATTACTACAGTAACAACAGAATGTTTATACCTAGTCCTCCAGTGATGCTACAATAACAACATAACATATATACCTAGTCCTTCAGTATTACTACAGTAACAACAGAATGTTTATACCTAGTCCTCCAGTGATGCTACAATAACAACATAACATATATACCTAGTCCTTCAGTATTACTACAGTAACAACAGAATGTTTATACCTAGTCCTTCAGTGTTACTACAGTAACAACAGAATGTTTATACCTAGTCCTCCAGTGATGCTACAATAACAACATAACATATATACTTAGTCCTTCAGTGTTACTACAGTAACAACAGAATGTTTATACCTAGTCCTCCAGTGATGCTACAATAACAACATAACATATATACCTACCTAGTGTTTACCTCCTTCAGTACACAGTAACAACAGAATGTTTATACCTAGTCCTCCAGTGATGCTACAATAACAACATAACATATATACCTAGTCCTTCAGTATTACTACAGTAACAACAGAATGTTTATACCTAGTCCTCCAGTGATGCTACAATAACAACATAACATCCTTCAACTACAGTAACAACAGAATGTTTATACCTAGTCCTCCAGTGATGCTACAATAACAACATAACATATATACTTAGTCCTTCAGTATTACTACAGTAACAACAGAATGTTTATACCTAGTCCTCCAGTGATGCTACAATAACAACATAACATATATACTTAGTCCTTCAGTATTACCACAGTAACAACAGAATGTTTATACCTAGTCCTTCAGTGCTGCTGCGATAACAACATAACCTATATACCTAGTACTTCAGTGTTACTACAATAACAATATAACGTGTATAACTAGCCTTTCAGTGTTACTACTATAACAACAGAATGCATGTACCTAATCCTTCAGTGTTAGTACAATAACAACATAGTGTATATACCTAATCCTTCAATGTTACTACAACAACAACATAGTGTATGTACCTAATTCTTCAGTACTACTGTGGTAAAAACGTAATGTATGTACCTAGTCCTTCAATGGTACCACAGAGTATTACATATACACACATATCTAAACTTTCAGTGGCACTAAAATAATAACAGAATGTATATGCCTATTTCACCAGTGGTATGAAAATGATAGGAATTTCCTCAAAACTCTTTTACAGAACATTTGGGCTACCTTTAAAACAGACTTATTTTTTCACAGCCTTCCTTTTCCAAAGTTAAAATTGATAATCAACAGAAGGGGATTTTTCACGTTCATTAGAAAAAGTCAAAATTTTCCTATTTGTTCATGTTATTATTTCACAAGTCTATCGCAAAATGAACTGTGTGTTTTGCACTAAAACTGAAACAGACTACTATACCGAACGCTGTGAATGTCCATGACCTATCTAAAAGTTGATTATTTTTCATTGAAAGTTGATCTCCATGGTTACAACTGGATAATAGATGTGATGTTGTTCTGAGGGGTTGCATGTGTACATGATGCGTGTTTACACCAAACCTGGGAAACAAAGAACTTTGGGTCAGTACATAATTACAAGACACAAAGCTTTATTTAAAACACTGTTTTAGTTGTATTTGAAAAGGCTGCTTCTTTTCTGGTAGAGTTTTATTATGTGTTCACTGAGGGTTGTGTCTTACTCTAGACATATTTAACTATTACTGTGCATTAGAAAAAGCCAATGTATAAATAATTAAAAAGCATAATTTAAACATTATAAATACGGATATAAATACAAATATGAATATAAATATAAATATGGATTAACTGTAGCTGTTTAGTTGCTGGTGTAACTATCAGTAATGGATTAACTGTAGCTGTTAAGTTGTTGGTGTAGCTACCAGAAATATCCAAAACTTTCTCTTATCCCTTGCTAAACATTTTCTGATTTATTATAGAAACAACTTGGAAGACTGTTTCTGTTTCCTTTAGTGATAGAAACTACATGTCTTATGAAAGGAATTTCAAGCCAGTGTTTTTTGTTGACAATCTTGATCTTGTAATAGAAAAGAAACAATTCAACAGACTGTATTGTGGAGAACAACTCAGGGTAATGGATATATGTTTCAGGTAAATCTGTATGTTAGAAACAGGAATCAGCTTTAAAGGAGCATCGTAAATATGCTGTTTTATTATACCAAATATGAGCATGTTTTTTACTGTAAGTTACATAAGTAAGTGTCTTACATTATTCCCATGTAGATGTCTTTATTTATTCATACATGTACTTGTCTCGTGTTTCTTACCTTATTGATTTATACTTCTCTCATTACAAGAATTTGTTTAATGTCTCTTACTTCATTCACATGTAGGTGTCTACTGTTTCTTACTTTATTTGTGTACATGTGTGTATTCTTTGTTTACATGTACTTTTTAATATTTCTTACTTCATCGAAATGCACTTGTCTACTTATTCATGTACATTTGTCTACTGTTTTAATTTTATTTATGCATATTTGTCTACTCTCTTTATTTCAATACACGTGATCAATGTTTCTCATTTTATTCAAATTTAAATGTCTACTGTTTCTTACTTTATTTATATATGTGTCTACTCTCTTTGTTTATATGTATGCATTCAATGTCTCCTACTTTATTGACATCTGGATGTCTTTATTTACCTTTAGGTGTCTACTGTCTTTAATTACATCTATCTACTCTGTTTAAAACTGGTACATATTAACTCGTACCTAATGTAAATGTGAATTTTTTAGTATTAATAACGTTCATACTATAAAATAATTAATTTACTCATAATAAAATTAAAATACAGTATGTTTTATTGTAATATATGATGTTTTTGTCACAGCCTTTAAAATGGGATAAGGATCTCAAGTGTCGATATTTCAGTGGTCATCATCCGTATCTGCTAATACAACCAATTAAGTTAGAGGAAAAGAGCCACAAACCTTATATTGTTCAACTCCACGATGCCATAAGTGACCAAGAAATCCAAAGACGAAAGAACATTAGTCAACTTACAGTAAGAATTGTAAGATTTGTGCAATATAAATCTTTCATTCAGTAGTACACCTGAGATCTGTACACAATCAATCTTTCCTTCAATAGTAAACCTGAGATCTGTACACAATCAATCTTTTCTTCAATAGTAAACCTGAGATCTGTACACAATCAATCTTTTCTTCAATAGTAAACCTGAGATCTGTACACAATCAATCTTTTCTTCAATAGTACACCTGAGATCTGTACACAATCAATCTTTTCTTCAATAGTAAACCTGAGATCTGTACACCATCAATCTTTCCTTCAATAGTAAACCTAAGATGTGTACACTATCAGTAATTCCAGCCATTAAGTTTTGTAATTTCAATACTACCAGTCTTTCCTCCTTGTGTAATATTGTGATCTGAACATTATCATTCTTTCCTTACAGCTTCATAGGCCTTCTCACTATGGTATCAGTGGTGAATTTGAAGCTTCTCTTATGCGAACAAGTGCAAGGTGTGTATTCAAGATACGAGTGAGTATGTCGACAGTGGATGAATATTTAACAACTAGAGGTTTATCACCTCGTTTAATGGTTATTGATTGAATGGTCTATGTATTAGTGTAACAAATTGAAGAGATGGACTTCTTTATTTTGTATTATGAAGGACTAATCCATTGTTGTTGTACTGGGAGGGATTTATCTGTTGTTGTTGTTTTAAGATTAACTTTTTTATTGTTGCTGTATAATGAGAGAAAACTCTACTGTCATTGTACTGTGATATACTACTCCACTGTTGTTGTACTGTGATAGACTATTCTTGTTGTTGTTGTGTGATGGATAATATAATGTATTGTAAGGAACTTCTCTCTGTGTGTTGTGTTGTAAAGTAATACTTTAAAAGACCTACTGTTATTCTAACATGTACATATCTAAAAGTTACGTCTTGTAAGACAGTTTGGTCGCTTGGATGGCAAAGAAAATCATAAATGTTTACTAGATTTGTTGCCACAGTATTTCTCAGCAAAACATATTAATAGTAGAGTAGATGAACAGAGATATTATAAAGACCAAGTAATTAATCAGATAATTAGAGGGAAGTTTCTTTTGGTGATGAAATAAATTTACTATATTTGTTTCACAAGAATATTTTTCTGTACCTTCTAGCTCTTGGTTGACGAAAGAAAATGATCCAGTTATTGTGAAATTGGACCATCGAGTTGCAATGATTACAGGGTTGGCTACAAAGTACAGTAACGAAGAAGCTGAAGCTTACCAGGTGGAATATATTGTTGATTAATAAATGAGATTTAGAATACTGTACATGACCAGATAGGATACACTGTTGATTAATGAACAAGATTAAAAATATTGTAGTTTACCAGGTAGGATATATTGTTGATTAATGAACAAGTTTAAAAATATTGTAGTTTACCAGGTAGGATAATCTATATGGTTGATGAATTAACCAGATTAAAAAAAAATCATAGCTTATCAGGTATGATATACTTTTGTTTATTTATCGAGGTTTAGAATATTGTACCTTACCTGGTAGGATATATTGTCCATTAAATGACAAGAGTCAGCATAGTGTAGGTTACCTCATGCCATATATTTTTTGATTGATCAATTAAATTCAGAATACTTTTTCTTTTTAGATGGGCTAGCCTGTTGATTAATTAATGAGATTCATAATAATATAGCTGGTAAATAAGGTAATATACTGTTTACAATTCATGATATTTAGAATACTGTAGCTCACCCTATTTAGTATTTACTGATGAATTCATGGCATTCAGAATATCAGTATAGGATAATATTATTGTTAATTAATTTAGGAGGTTCAAAATGCTGTAGCTTACCAGGGAAAAAAAAGAATAAAAATCTTATAACCCGAACGCTTTCGAAAGGTGTACCTTTCTTTTTGAGGGCACACTGGGAATGGAATTATTAGATACTTTTTGATTAATTGTCGAGATTCAGAATACTGTAGCTTGGAAATATTTTTGTTTGTCTTCTGAATTTTGTGCAAAGCTACATTAGAGCTATCTGTGTTTGTCATTCCTAATTTAGCAGTGTAATAAGATGCTATTCGAGAAAAATATTCATAAGAGATGAAAAAGTGATTTGTAGAAATTCAAAATCAGATTAGTTCATACATTTCTCAGAAATAAGTGCATTAGTAAGTCTACAAATCTACACTGCTAAAATACAGGATTCGATTTCCCGCAATTTACAAAGCAGATAGTCCAAAGTAACTTTGCCTGAAGTCAAACAAACAATTAAAAAACTAATTTATTGTATTACTTGTTACATAGAAACAATGCTATTAACTTCTGTATAAAACACGATTTGCTGAGAAATATCCAAACATTGTTATGAGTTCTGTAGTTTATAATTACATCTTTTTTACTATAAGATGTAGGTTATGGAAGGAAATATAGACATATATATTGTTTTACTTCAAAGTTTCAAGGATTTGAATACCGGGCTGGAGACCGGATAGCAACGTGGATGTTCTATGTAAGTTAATAATTTAAAATATTTGTTAATTACTTAACACAAACTACAGAACTAAACCTATCATGGCCTAATTTGATTTAAATATTCCAACTAGTCTTTCTGTCTGTTTATAAAGATATAATGTCTGTTTAAAGTTTAGAGAAACAACAACATTTTGTTGTTTTATCTTAACGTCAAAGCAGCTTTCAGGTATGATAGAAAGATTTTTGTGAGGGAAAAACAGAAGAATATTTCTTCATATTCTTTCTGTTAAGTAGCTGATGTCTAATATATTTTAAAATGACTCTTTATTCAGTTACGTTTTTTTATTTTGTAGACCTAACAAATGAAATATTTTTATAAATGTTCTATGAAATATTAAGTAACTATTCCATTTCTAACAAACAAAATACTTTCTTTTCTTAACAAAGCTAATATTTTTTTTTAACATATCAGTGAACTATTCATAAATATCTCATAAGTTTTAAGGCCTAACAACAACAGTACTGCTGTAAAAATCACCATTTGTGGGCTAGTAAGACTAATACTTTTTTGTAGTTTTCATTACGAAAACAGTGAGATGAGTTTGTTTTTGAATTTCGCACAAAGCTACTCAAGGGCCATCTGCGTTAGCCGTTCCTAATTCTGCAGTGTAAAACTAGAGTCATCACCACCCACTGCCAACTCTTGAGCTACTCTTTTATCGACGAATAGTGGGATTGATCGTAACTTTATAACGCTTCTTCAGTGAGGGAGATGCGAACCCGCGACCCTCACATTATGAGTCGCACGTCTTAACCCACCTGGCCCTGCCGGACAGATAAATTACGCTAATAGTACATTTTAATTTCAGCTATCTGATGTCGGGCTGGTGGAGCCACTGCTTTTACTTACACCAGAACTGTGGTTTGGCCAAAGAAGGTAAAGTTACATTTATTTTACGTTTATTAATGTCATTCTTGTATTATTATCATAACAAAAACCTTAATATTATGAACAGTTTAAATACAATCGGATGTGTGATGAAGTAACCAAACTGAAAAGTTTGGAAAATTCAAAGACAAAAATACTTTTAAAAAACACTACCTATACTATTTCCAGGGATCTGCTGCGTTCTGGTGGAATTTAAAAAGAAATGGGGAAGGAGACGAGATGACCCGTCACAGGGCGTGTCCAGTGCTGCACAGATCTAAGTGGGGTAAGTGTTAACTGACCTAATTTTATGTCCGTTTTCGTTACAAGATAGTGATCAGATTGAACTAAAAAATGACTCAAACATGTCAGATGGTTATCAACTCCATTGAATATTATATGTTTTGAACAGAATTCTAAATAGATTAGCAAGTCTAACTATTGAGACCTATGAAGAGAGAATAAAGTACATGTAATTAATAACCATGGAAAACATGGCTGACTAAACGACAGCACAATTTTAGAATTTCTGATTTCAGACAAACGTTTCTAATTTTCTTCATTTCTTGTACATTAGGAAATACTTTAATCAACACTTGATTCCAGCTATAAGCGTGTACATCTATAGTGAGTGTGAACAGTACAAGTCAAAACACAGATCATTGTACACTATTGCACAAGTACAAATATGTAACACAGATCATTGCACACTGTCAACTGTAATAGTACAAACGTGTAAAACAAATTATTGTACACTGTCATCTGTACTTGTCAAATATGTAACACAGATCCTTGTACACTGTCAACTGTACTAGTCAAATATGTAACACATCCTTGTACACTGCCAACTGTAATAGTAGACACATGTAACTTAGAGATAACACAGAATAGTTATTTGTTGTCAAATACATAAAACAGTTCTAACAGGTTTTAACAACTGTGGAGTGACATGCATTTAAATATGTAAAAATTACATGAAAAATATGCATGGAACTGTAGATCTAACTGTAATGCTATCACAGAGAAATAGTGTGCAAGTTTTATCTGCAGTACTGTCGCATAGAAATAGTGTGCAAGTTTTATCTGCAGCAACAGAACCATTGTAAAATATAACAGACGTATATTAGCACTCAATGAACTATTATAGAAAAAAAACACAAATAGAGTAGAACACTAGAAATATGGTAGAACACAACAGAAATTTTAAAACACAATTGAAAAAAATTGAAATCTAGGTCTTATTAGGTAAAAACTTGTTTCAAAAGGAGTTTCAACAACTCCCAGACCAAATATATATCTTCACTTGAGAATGACACTAGATAACAATAATGGAATATAGGAAGTCCAGTTAGCTTCTATTCTGGAAATAGTAAATAGGGAATTTATATGTGAAAACCATGTCTTAAAGTGAAAGGTTCTTTTCAGATGTTTTAAAATATTATTGAACGAAAATCAACCATGTAGCACAAAGATTGCACCCAAGGATTTTAACTCTTGCAACACATCTGTGAATAAACTCATGTCTAAATACTTTGTCAAGAAAAGTGATAACATTATTTGAATGAGGGTCTCATTTACAGTACCAGAATAGAAGGATCATTGATGTAACTGGAAAGTATTACAAGACAAATATCTTTATGGGCAATTGAGTGCATTACAAAAGATTGGAGCAAGTGTAAAAAATTCAGACCAATGCTTAGATGGGCAAAGGAAGAAATCCTAAAGGTCCAATAACTGCTATAAATGTCAGTGGAGGGAGTATGTTTTAGAATTTGTTTGCTAGATACTAAAGTACAAGACATTATGAAGCATGTTGATAATTTACTTGTTGGTACCAAGAAACATCCTCTTTTTTGTAGTGCATGTAGGAAAAAATGATAATGAAAACTAGACAAGAGAGAGGAAATGCTTAAAAAGTATAAAGAATGCCATAAGAGATTTAAGGATAGAAATACACATCTGAGGTTTAAGGAATACTCCTTCAAGCCAGATACTGAAATAAATTATTGAGTAAGATCCAAAGTTTAAGTAACAGATTGTCAAGTGGAAGTGGATACTAAGGCCAACTTAGTTTTTACGATAAGGGAGAGATTATATGCTAAAGATGAGATTCACTTAAGTAGGTTAGTTAGTAGGATGTCTGGTGAACTTCTAAAGATGTTTGTAAAGATATTCAGTCAGTTACTATCATATCCAAAGTCACATGTTGCTGCTATCAGGAACTGCTGCCAACCTGATCTATTATTCATCCTATGACTCAACTCTACAAGACCCTTTTGTATAGTTGCAAATAAGCTAACTAGGGCAATGTGAAATTTGTATACATGAAGTATAACAAGATAAATACGTATTAAAGACAAATTTAGTAAATTTGACAGTGATTCCATGCACTAGGCAACCAGCATTTTGCATAACTTAATTTTTGAAGTCATCCTGGATCATTTGTTCATTGGCTAAAACCTACAAAAACCTGATTGGACAAAAAAGCAGATAATTGTCACACCCATAAATCACATATTGTACTGATCTTGTATTGATAAAACAATATTAATACAGGAAAAGAAGAAAATGGCTTGTAAGTGCAAAGGGCATATGTATGATACTTGTAGGAAATGTTCTCGATGTCAGTGTGGATGCAACAGTTTAGGCTTGGAGATCAAAATGGCAAAAGAAAGTGGGAAACAGCTGCAGAGAAAATTAAAGGCAGAAAGAAAAAAAGAAGAGGAAGGATTGATTATACTATTCCATTCTGGAGTGATAAAGATGAAAAGTCTAGCATTATTTCTAAAGATCCCTTGGATTTCATGATACCAAAAAACGAAGCAGATTATCCACGAACTCATGTGTAAAAGCAAGGTATTATTGTAGTACTTCAACAGGGCACAGGAATGATGTCTATTCATTTTGAAAGTTTTTTTTTTGGTATCAAATCCAGAGCAATGTCAAACTTCCAAATTAAGAAGTTTGATAGACGGAATGTTTCAGACCTCTTGACAAGAATAATTATTTGCTTGCATTCTGTATGACTATAATAAGGATTCTATGCACCATGTTACTTCAAAGAGATGCTTAAGGTCTAATGTACATAATAGGAAATGACATTTTTAACATATATGATGATACAAAAGTATTCTCATCTGTCAACGATGTGCAACATTCTCTGCCAGAGAAAAGTTATACTTGCTCTGATATGTTACTCAGGGGCATTCAAAGAAGTGAAAGAGAGATTGAAGAAGAAGCTTTTTTAAACAACTACATGGCACTTTCATTGATTGAAGACCGGGTTTCAGCTAGAACCTACAGAATGATTTGTCCAACTGCACTGAAAGCAATAGAGTACCATTGACCAAGGTGATGAGGATTATCCCACTAATGCCAAGATGAAGGCCTTTGTTTACTCTGAAAACAAATAATAGAAAAAAATAGAGAAGAATACAACAAACTACGCTTGATCTTAGAAAATAGGCTGAGAAAGTTAGTCAACAATGCAATACTATACATACATCTTCCAAGGTGGACATTCACCAAAAAGAATTAAGTTGAATACTGTGTACTATGAGAGTCAAAAAACTTGCAACAGTGCTGGTAAATTTGTGAATTTTTCATTAAAATTCTGTTTGGAATTTTAGTTAAACCTGAAAACACTAAAAATATGGTTTTAACTCATTGTGGAATAATGTTACATATTAATGTCTACCATACAGCCCAAATCCTAAGTGCCTGGCCCTTGAAAGCATTGTTTAAAATAAAAATAGTAAATTCAACAATTTGCTTAGCTGCTATTATTCTAGTATCAGGAATATTAGGAACAAGATAGATAAGTTCAAAGTTGTAGTTGAAATTGGAGAGTGTGGTATAATAGGAAACATGGGAACTTTGTTAAGCTTGGAAAATATTGATAATAGGAATCATTTTGAAACTAGCTGATGTAATGTATCCATTCAAAGCATATGGAAGACAATAGGGATCCCTTGGGGTAGAATAGTACATCAGATCCAACTGCCCTAAGGGTACCTGTGAGGTTTGGTGACAAAAAAGTTTAATAGTTTGCCAGCCATAAGTGAACAAATGTACAGGAAAGACATAAGGTCCCCAGGGAGAGATCCAAATGCTAACTATTTGAGGTGCCTAAAGGTACAGGCCAGATTTGGTGACAATCAGTCCAGTGATTCACAAGTTACAAGTGGACACAAAATTTTTGTCAAGTAGTGCTTCATAAATAGATAAGAGGTCAAATTATTTAACAGTGAAAGGCTTTTTAAAGAAAAGGGGGTTGAGAGACTATTTACCTAAGAAGTAAACTGTGGATTGTTAAGTTGAAAACTTTAGAATGGAAGTTACAATTCAAGGTTGCAAGTGTAGGAAGGTTTTAATTGGATTATTGTTAAGGGAGTTAACATTATACAGTTTATTACTGACCTCATGTATGTGAGGTCGATGATAAACTGTATAATAACATCAAGGATTTTACTTATACAAATATTGATGCAATCGTAATAGGAGAATAATTTTAGACACATTGATTGAGACCGTGTAAAGTCAAGTAATGAGAGAGACTTCTTGAAATGATTCAAGATGGTTTTCTATACCCAAGAGTCAGTCAGCAAACAAGCAAGAAGGTATTCTATTTTGGATTTATTAACTGCTAATCTTTAAAGATGAAATGCTTCTATGAGTTGAAGTGGAGGAGTATTTAGAGAAAAGTGATCACTAAATAGTTAAGTGTAATGTTTTGCTATACTTTGAGAAAAACAAGAAATGAGATCTTTGTTCTTCTGAGACCTTGATGCAAGATTTATCATTCGTGAAAAAAATAGATTAAGCCAAAAAAGCAAAAGAATAACAGGAAAGATCAAATTTAACTAGTTTACTAAAGATATAAAAGAGAAAATCAGGGATAAATTCCATGATGTTAAGTGATTTTAAGATATTTAAATTGACAGATATGTTAAAAAATTTGTAGAACTAGAGAAAAGCTACAGATTTTCTTCAAAAAAAATTAGGAAGCTCAAATGGGCTTATTTAGCTGATAAAGTTAAAACTAATTACAAAGATATATTTTCAAAGTATGTTAAAGACAACTAAATTGTTAATGGTAGGAGTGGCTTCTGGTTCCTCATACTGGTTGACTGGGTTGTAAGGAAATTTGGACTAAAGTCAGGTATACATAAATGATCCTAATTCTACATTCAGAAATAAATCTTCTCCATCAGGTTTGATACTGAAGAACCAGCATTCCTGCTGCTCAAAATATTTGAAATTAGGTATAATCTTTATGATTATACATTCTTTTAACTATATATAAAGTTATGAAATGGACTTGAAGTTTGAAACATAGCAAATAAATGTCACATAACATCAGAATTATTGATTCTGACAACAGAAACATATTCAAGTATATTGAGTTTCTGTCTTTTCTAATATTCAGCCTGTAAAGCCGTTATCAAATATAACAAATTCAGAAAAGAAAAATAAAGGAATGTAATAAAATGTGTTACAGCAAATGACAGAGATAACATGAGAGTTGTTGCAAAGTCAAATTTATGAGTTATTTCAAAACACCATAGTATATTTATGATGTGTTATATTTACAAAGTTTAATTTGTTAAATTATTTTACATAAATACAAAAACAAAACAGTCCAATTTATGAATCACTACTATTTATAGGAAATGATTTATGTTTCTACCACAAAACTACTATGGGACTTGTAAACCTGATTAACTATTCTAGCACAATCCTTTTGAGAATTGGCAAATACAAATAAAAAACCAGCATATCAGTTGAAAGGAAAGATTGGAAATGGGTAAGAGGAGGTAAAGTACATATTGGAAATACATTTTCAATGTAAGAAAATGTTAGTTTCTGAATAAGTACTACTTCCACTCACCCAAAGACAGAATTCCATACTGCAAAGGTGGAGAGGTTAGTAAAGGTGTGACAGTATGAATACTGTCATTGAGCAGATAGCAACTGCCTTAAAAGAATGTGTAACATATGATAAAAGAAGGCACACATGTGGGGTATAGAACTGTTTCTAGAACAGGTATGCTCTTCTCCTAGTAATGAACAGAGTAATACCTGTGAGGCAATATGTAATAGGCAAGCATCATATCTGTTTGTAATTGATAATGGGCCCAAATAAATATGTGCCAAGGGTAGAGTGTTGGGGCACACTGGAGCATGTCAGTTGATGTCTAACTGAGCAAAACATTAAGTAGAAATACTTTGTTATTGTGAGCAACAAAATCAATCTTCCTCATCAAAACAGCAAAAAACAAAAACTCCATGGGAAGCACCTTGTACAAGTACTTTGACAAAAAGTTGTTAAGTAATTCAGAATCAGCCAATTGTTAATAGATAATGCATAAGTTGTCTATATATATAACAAGTGTTAGCAGTGAACATAGTGACAGTTAGTCACAGTAAGGTGGCTGATAATGTGATATAAGTGGCTAAGGGAAAAAGCCTCAGGATACATCAGATTATGCAAAGTGCTGTCATTTTCTAAAAATTACAGGAATAAGCACCTTGGATACATTGTATTAGGCCAAATGTGGTCTGGCCATGCAGAAACATCCAGTGCAAATGCCTTGCATAAGAAATTGATTTTGAGATAAACAAGCATGGTAAAACACGTCAGAGGAAGTGTCTTGGATCCAGAACATTATGTTGCTGAATAATCAATAATTATATTGACAATAGCCCTCTTCTTACCAAGTGAGTACATGTGAGCTGTGAAGTTTGATTTATTTCATTGAAAAATTCCCATTCAGGAGGAAACTTCCATGGTCCAGGACTCCAGCTACTGGGAACTAGAAGTGGAAAGGACTCTCAATGCTCCAGTAGAATAGGGGGTAGGGGAATGTGCACTGGGATGAATGATACACTGGAGACAGTGCAATGAGTGTGTGAGATTTCCTATATATTTTGAAAAGCAGAAAGATCCTGATTGTAAGAATCATGGATCAGTATAGATGGACAAAAATACCAGTCTGCTTTGCTCATGGAGTCTGTGAGTGATGGTCCTTTATAGGTGAAATAGTGATTAAAACAATTATGTATATACACACACACCACTACACAAGTGCACAGTAGTCTTACAAAAACACACCATCTAACAGTGAGCATTATAGGAGTATACAGATTTAGTGCTGATATAATTATAAGCATACTTGACCAGGCAACATCTATCACCAGGTTGGGCCCTGAAATATAATGTATATCAACAAAATAAAGTAAAAGTTATTAATACATTGTCTTAAGAAAACGATAAATGCCCAAAAACGACATAGCTAGGATGTGCAAATAATGTGACAAATGTATTGGGAGTTGTCTGCATACCAGCCTGAATAATCTTCTCTAAAGGACAGTAGTTTCGAGCAGCTAAAGAACCAGTTAAATGACAAATTTGGTGAGAAAAACTTTATGTCAAGAGTGATCTTCCATGAACACATCAGAATATACCAGTTGTATGAGTTAATGAAACCAACCAGTAAGCATAATAGGTGACAGATCACAGGAAACAAAGAAATTACATTGCAAGACTCATAAAATGAAGCAGTACAAACCACATAACATAGAAGAGAAGAAATTGGACACAGAAGTCAGTCCAGATACGAAGAGGAGAACAGATGGAAAATGAGAGGTAAGGAGATAGGAGAAAAGGTGAAAAAAAACCTTCTTGGGCATCCTATGTCTTGGGAAGGTAGGTCTAATCAGGATAGAGGATAACATACAAGGAAAAGTAAAGAAAGTGGAAAACATTAATGCCATAAATACTGGGAAAAATGATGAATGTATGCCAGGAAAAAGAGAAAATAGCTCTTAATGAAAAGATGGTACAAAGAACATATTGCAATGACTTCAAAGGGAGAACTGAATATGGCACAAATGTGAACATTGAGATTCTAATCAAGCAGAAGAAAGGAAGGTGGCAGATGGCTACATGAGATTAAGTCCCTGAATAAAGCAAAAATATCAGATAAATGGCACACATGGAGATGGAGTTTGGTGATGTTGGTATGAAATACCTCCTAGAGCAGTTTCTGGAGGAGCACTCAGGACAGAGGGAAGGGCAGAGGCTGTTGCTCCAATAAGAGACAAAGCAGAAGGA
Organism: Tachypleus tridentatus; assembly: GCF_004210375.1. Classification (NCBI taxonomy): domain Eukaryota; kingdom Metazoa; phylum Arthropoda; class Merostomata; order Xiphosura; family Limulidae; genus Tachypleus; species Tachypleus tridentatus. The sequence goes on from NC_134835.1 coordinate 952,513, forward strand.
AACATGTCTATGCTAGCTAATATGATGCAACCAGCAGAATATAACAAGGAGTGGTCAGGATAAGAGAAATAACTTTGGAGAGAATTCTGGTCATAAGGTAGGCACATAGGTGAAGACCTCTCCAATAGTGACTGAAAGCATCCTCCCCAGAGTTATAAGGTGAGGGACTAGAAATCAAAAAGAAAGAAATGAGTGGTGAATGTATATATATACACACACACACACACACATATTTATAGAGCGAGACAGTACTCTCAGTTGAGAACACAGCTACAGAAATACCTGAGGATGAAGAGACCACCACTCTGAGAGAAAAACCTGGTCAGAATGGGATAAATAGCTAGACACAGGTTTCATAATTTTGGGAATATGAAACACTAGAACTTTCATGTCATAGTAGTTGGTTTAGTACAAGATATCCCCAGCCTGAAAACACAGAGATCTGGACATGGTTCCCTCTTACGTAGCTCATGATAGTGGAATTGTCAGACTGAATCATGAAAACAAACCCCCAAAAACCCAAAAAGACAACACAAAGGTAAAAACCTAAACTGAATAACATGAGAATAAAAAAGTACGTGCTCAACAATGACATGTTTGAACTCACATCTACTGTACAATTAGATGTGAATAGCAGTAAAGAAAGAGGAACTATCAAAGTAAGTAACATAAACACTGAAAATAAGTAAAAATAACAAACTGCCACACCCAAAAAATTAACCAAAGAGACATATATCCAAACAGTAATGATTATGCAAATCAGTACAATATTTGTTTAGAACAGGTGAAACTGTTTATTTTAAAATACCTGTTATAAGCTTTCAAAGATGTCATTCATATTCACAGTCCCTCTATAGAATTGAAAGCTTCTACTTCTGTTAATTAACTTGTTACAAGACTTTAAAATTACACCCTCATTTTAGTAGTCCTTCTGAAGTAATTAATACTGCTTTTCCTTGTATTCACTAACCTGTCATAGGCTTCCATAGCTATCACCCATCTACACAGTCCCTCTGAAGCAGTGAAAGCTGTTTTTATTTTCTCTGGGTCAAAGTCAGCATTTGAAGTGTACTTATCTCTAATAGCTTTGATTGATTTAGCAGAGATGTTGTCCAATAAAGTAAAACATAATTTTTACTAGCAATACAGAAACTACTACTTTTTAACAGGCAAAACAATATGGCTAATATAGCCTACCATCTCTGTTACCATTATAATACAAATGATAAACCCAAATTCTTTCTGTACACTAATAACAATATACCTACAAACATTGTTTTTAAAGTTTAAAAACACCACAGGTATAAAAATTATTACTCATACACAAGATCACACAACCAGTACAAAAACTATCTGAACTGACAAATGAACCAAAACAGCTGCTGAAATATTTCAGTAACCAAACTCAATTTTTATATAAATCATAAGAACAAATTCTTATACTAATACATATTTTTTTATTTTTCAAAATGTATTAAACCCTATATTAAATTATTTATGGAATATCCTACATGCCATAACCAGTGAACAAAATAAACATAAGTGAAAAATAAATTAAATCTAATCAGTGTTGCATCAGTACTGAATCAGATTATTTCTGAGTTTGTTTGTTTTTTCCAGCACAAACCCACATGCTGTGTCTATGGAAATAAAACCCTGGACATTTACATTGAAAGTAATAAATTCAACTAAACATATATAATTATCTCATGGAAAAATACTGATAAACTGCTTTTAACCTCTTCTGTGAATCTAATTTCAATTAAACTCGATAAATTACATGTCGTTAAATTGAATTTGGTGGTAAACATACAACATTTGGTGGTGAATCAAACAACCTTCTCTCCCCCATCCAGTGTAAGCTTCGACAGCAGTGTTCCACCATGTACTACCATCTGATTTTACTTGAAATATACAATCAGGAAAGCCTTTCTCAAGTGGCATCTTATTTGTTTCTTTTTACCTTAAGTTTTATGATACTGTGTGGAAGTTTTGCATTTTGCGAGATCTCCACTTATGGGTTGCATGGCCATTTGTCGTTTTTTTATTTTTTTTAATTAACTGGTGACTACCAGTTCTGTGGGTTTGACACTTTCGTGTTCTTTCTGACAAGAACATAAGTTTTTCAGTGTCATAATTTTCATTTATTTAAAAAAATGAATACTGTTACTGAAACAGTAGCTAACAGACAATATATGACTTCACATCTTGTGTCATTCATTGAGCATAAGGTTAATTGATTGGCAGCTACAGACGGGCCTCAATCAAAGATTTTAGATTTCCATATTTTTTGATCAATCAGCACCAAACTTAGCACAGTGACTTGAGGAAGGTCATGGGAGAGGGTTAGTCCCCTTTTCTAAATTTGGAAAAACTATCAATGTTGAGTATCCTTCAGCATTAGAATGACTATGTCACCACTGATATAATTTTTATAAATGGTGTCTTTCTTTTCAGTATTGGTACTGTTACATATTGTTATTGCATTTTTAATGTTATTATGTTTAAGAAAGAAAAATAAGGCACAATTTTCAATCTTTTGGTATATACGAGTTTTTTGTTTCATTCATTTAATGAACAGGTACAGTGGCTATATACATATGCACACCTGAAAGACATAAAGTGGTTGAATTTCAAGAGATTATGCACATTTCAAAATAATTCAACCAAATTATATTAAAAATATTATTCAAGTGGTAATGCAATAATATTAATGTAACTTTTCCCTTTTCTTACAGTGTGATGCTTCAGAGACGAAGGTTACCTGGGGTATATGTTGTTCCATCAGCTGGTTCACCACTGAGTAAGTTAGCCTCAGTATTTTAAACATCACTTTTACTTTAATACAAATGTAGTGTATCATTTTTAACATAGGAAATTGTGGTGTTTGAGCAGATTTGTTTGAGTTTATTGTGATAAAATTATCACTATTTATTTCAGAAGTTACTACAAAAATGAAATACTAGTTCAAAGCTGTTACAGAAATAGAAAAGCTTTATAAAATATGTCATTGCTTTACCCATGGTTAGTTTTGTGAGAATCAGTGAGTATTTGTAGCATAGCTACAGTTAAACAATGTTAGTTTGTATACTTAGTTGTTCACAAAAAGAAAACTTATAATGAAAGTATCTTTTGGGCTTATCTTACATTTTAATTATAAAATTGTACATGTATTTATTTCCATGAAAATGAATAGAATTCTGCATTATTGTATTGAAAACAAAGAACATTTAATTTGTTACATTTACATAAAATTTAAGGACAGCAAGGGACCTGTCAGCTCTTTCAGGCTATCCCATCCATTAAAGTAATTTTAGGTGAAACTACAAGTTTTTTAAAATACTTGCCAAGTCTTTTCTTAAACTCCATTAAATTTACTACATCTATTACATCTGAAAACAATCCATTCCAAAGGCCAGTTGCTGTATCAGAAAAATAAAAGTGCTTTTACTGAAGATATTCCTACCCAGTGGAAGTGAAGGAAAATATCAGTCTGGGCAAGATTTCAGAGTGCCATTACTGAGGACTTGTGTACTAAATTAAACACCAAGCTTAATGAAATAACTTTATTACAAATCTGATATAAGATATTTGCAGTTGAACAGTCACACTTGTCCTGCCAAGCATCCAGTTGTTGTTCTGATGAGATGGATCACATCTTCCTAGCCTTTAATGAGTCAGACTTCTCTATCACAGCTTTGGAGTTAATTGGATCAGCTAGTTCATGTTTGATGGAGAGGATGGCTAGGTTATTGAGCATTAATTGGCTTATTGTGGATCTCAAGTAGGTCTTAATTTCAGTTTGGAAAAGCTATTTATATGTTGTGTTGCTCACACACTTAGTGAAAAGGAATGTCCTCAATATGATGAGAAAGTTAGGGAAAGATTCCTCAAATCTCCACTTACCATATTTAAATATTCCACATGCCTTTTGTCTACTGTTTTGTTTCTGGTGGCTTCATCATAGATTTTGATGTGTCAACAAAGATGATGAAATTCTTTCTGTAGTCCACTGTTGATGATATCATAACATATCTCTATGAGATGGTAAAGGGAGGGAGCATATCTATATATGTAGTTCGCAGTCTGCTTGTCCTAACCAACAGTGTGAGATATAAGGAATATGGCTTTTTTAATTCCAACTTAGAGTGGAGAAATCTTGGCTACTTTCTTTGGGTCTGGCTTGTAGTCTTGATAAATTAGGTAACATTTCCACCCATATATGAAGAACATGTCTATTCTGAATGTAGTGCACTAGGGTGTGAATTATCCATTGACTCAGTTATGATCTATACAGATGATGCTTTCATCAGTCCCTTCACTTTATCAATGTGGGATTTTAACTATAAGTGTAAGAGGGGGTGAGTATTTTTTTAAATTAACATTTTGTTAAATTAGGAATGTATTTCCACTAACACTTAACCCTCTCACACACTCCTCCCTCTCTTCCTCTCCATTGAGAGCCAGTGTTATCCTGGCAGTTGAGTAATAGTTGTAAATGTAAGTGGAGGGTAAGTACTATTGGAAATACTTTTTTGATTTAAGAATATTTTAAGTTTTAAATTATAATTCATTTATAGTTCAATGAAATGCTTAAAATTAAGAAATAGAAATGTGTTTTTTCATTTTAACTCTGTTGAATAATTCATCTCAAAATATCTTCCTTGGATCATATATATATATATATATTGAATAATAATAAGCCAAGACTTCTTTGAAAGAACTAGCATCTTTCTGCGACTGAATAATACAGTCACAACTTGTTTTAAATACTTTGAATTTCCATATAGTTGTACAATAATTAAAAAACCTTCTTCAAAACATAAGAGATTTATTCTTAATTTTTAAGGTAAACTAATACCTATGTTAGATATAACTAGCACAAAATATCTGTGGAGTTTAGGACCCTCCATGATTCACAGATACCCCAATACGTCAATTAAGCTTCCTTATGACATCTAATTATTTTATATATAACCATAAGTAGGATTTGTATACAAAAAAACTAAACCCTTTCGGTATCAAACCGTGGCATTGGTATCTGTGCGCGTAAGGTATGTTTAGTTTCAATAGCTTCTGAGTGAGAATATAAACACAGTTTGAAACTTCATGAACAGAGGAAATATGGAAATCTTTTATTCTCCAAGAGAAAGCAAGTACAGAACTTTGTCATTCTGTGGTACTGTACTTACCTCAACATTCTTAATATGGCTAGAAATACCAAAGAATTTAATGTAAGTAGCAAACTTTATTAATGTACCAATAGTAATTCTATTAATACCATTAATACAAATAGTTAAAAACAGAGGCCCAAATGCTGGGGATTGAGGCTTTCCACTAGTAACAAGGATCCAGTTTGATGGAACTTTAGTACTAACCATATGCTTTCTTCCATTTAATTAATTATTTTTCCCAATCCATACTGATGAGATTTTCTAAGTTAATCTTATTTCATAGCACATTATTAAAAGGTTTTCCAAAACTATAGTAAACAAGTCCAAATAACAAGTAATGTGTACAGAAAGATAAAGATAACAGATTTATGAAGCAAAATTAAGGCTCTAAAAATTTGACCTCAAAACTTCTAAATGTATATAGTGAGTTATGTATTAGATTGATACTCTCTTTTGTTAAATGAAAATGTATTTTCCAGATTGTTTTGTTCTCAGTTTATTTTCATTGTATGTGTATATATTTTAAGCCTTATTTACTTAAGCGTGTTAATAGAATGGTTTGGAGTGCTGTTCATCTGGCAAGGGCATTACCAAGGAGGAGTATTTCGTTTCACTTTGTACATGCCAGACAATTATCCTGATGAGGATTGCCCAGTAGGTGATCAACCTTAATTGTTTATTTTTGAAATTATTAGCATTATAAAGATATACAAAATGTTTTAAAGAAGTTCTTGTGAAATTTATTACAATGATTTCAGAAATATCATAATGTTGTGCATCATTTTTTTGTGTTATTGGTCATTGTATACTAGAACCTTATCAATCAGAAGTTAGAGTGATAGTTTGTACATTCATTCCAAGGTTGATATATCCTTAATAAGTTCTCAAAGGTATTGTACATAATTTGACATTATTAAGAAAAATGAACTAAGTACATTTAAAAAATAAAAATGCCCAATACCCTACATATGAGAACTTTGATAATTGCATTAGGTTTTAGATCCCTACCAAAAGGTACTTTTTTAAAGTATAAATTTATTAATTATTAAAAGATAATGTTTTTAAATACCTGGTCTTAATATGTAAAGTATTTATACAGCTTATGCAACTTAATTGAATTTTAGCATCAACTTTAATCATTAAAATTAGCACAAAATTTATGCTTTTATGAATTTTAAAAATTCTAAGAAAAATGGCTTATTCTAGCTTTTTCTACTGCATTTAATTCTTATATTATTTTACCTATTAGCATTGTTTCATTTTATATTAATTGCATAATTTATTCTCTAAAAGGAGCATTTTCATAACTTGCAAAGAAGAGAGTTGAAGTGTAATTATGAGAATGATGAATGATAAATAAATTAGAATGTATTTAGAGGTTAACATCTTTGGTTTCAATGAAAATATCTTGTTATAACATAATTCTTTTATACCTTCCTTACATTATTTCCTCGTTTAAAACTACAACAAACTTAAGCACTTGTGTTGCCAAAAGTTTTGTATAAGCTAATGTTGCAAGTGATGTTAATTAACATTAATCAACTTGTAAAAATTACTGATAAAGCTAAAACACTGGCGGTTCACATTTTTCTTGAGAAACTATCTACTCTGTTAACCGCCTTCTATATATGATATATTTTTTGAATATTATGCAAACTGTTACATCACATCTTTAGAAATACATATATTATTAAATCTTTTGATCTCAGTGTTATCAAAGTCTGTAGCTTCATCTCGCTAATACTTCAATTTTAACTTTACATTTTGAGCTACAGTATTTTCTTTAAAACCTCTGACAAGTTAGTTAAAGACTTCTGTAAGGCATTAGCTACAAAATTACAACACTGCATAAGTAAGCATAGAAAAAGTTTAACTGTTAAGCCTAATTTGAAATCACTGAACATTTGTAACAAAAGGTTGTGTGTTAGGCATAACTTCACAGCTTTAAAATTATGTTTTCTTTGTGATTTTAGAGAAAAACATAAATAATGAACATTAGTTATCCTGTAAATATCAGACTGGAAAGGAAATATCGTTTTTTTTTTTAATACTTTAATAAACTGAACACAAATTAGTCTTCAATTACAAATTTAATCACGATAATGTTTGCCCTCACTTTCTATGACATAACTCCATCTTTTGAGTAAGTTATGGATTCCTTGTGAATAAAATTATTTTGGTTTGGATTCAAAAACACAGTCTTATGTCAGATTTGAGTTCCTCCTTATTTGCATACCTTTTTCCACCTAGGTAATATTGCAAGGATCTGAAAAGATGGTAATCAGATGGAGTAAGATTTTGCAAATAGGATGGATGAGGCACAACTTCCCATTTCAAGGCCTGAAGTTTTTTTTCATAATTTTTTCAGTGTATGATGTTGCATTTTCATGGAAAATTATTACACATTTTTGATTGAATAATGCAGCTCTTTTCTTATCGGTACTTGGTGTAAGCTCTCCGACTGATGACACTATTTTTCAGCCATGATTGTTTCATTTGGATCCAAAACTTCATGATAGATTACACCTCCCAGATTCCACCAAATACAAAGCAAAACCTTTTTTGGGTGTAAACCACTTTTCAGTGTTAGAATAGGTGTCTGACAGAAGTTCAACCATTGTCTCTAATGTTGATTGTGCTCATAAAAAATCTGCTTTCCTTACCACTAATAATTCTTTCTATAAATGGTTCACTATCATCTCTTGTTCTCAAAGATGAACAAATGGTGACCCTCTGAGCACTTTGATTATTCATCAAATAATATGGAACCCATTATCCAAGTTTAAAAACTTTTCCAAGCTTTTGTAGGTGAGTAATGATTGTTGAATGGATCTGTTGAGCCATTTCTTGCATGGTCAGTTTTGAATTTGCTTCAACTATGACTTACAGGGTATCTTTATTGATTGATCTTGGCTGTTTAGAATGTATGGAATTGGTGAGATCAAATTCTCTTGATTGAAGCTTTGTGAACCATTGTTTGACGATTCCTGATATTCAACATATTTTCTTCATAAATTGTACATCTGTTTCTTGATGAAACTTTCAGTGATGTCGAGAAACTTCTTCAAAGAAGAAGTGATGAAACTTTGTAGAATGGACAATAACTGCCTGTTGTGGAGACAAGTGTAGAGGACGGCGCTTTGAGAGTCTTTGGCCTTTCGTCTTCAGGTCAGTGTGTGTGTGTTTGTAGGTGTTGTTGGTTTTTATAAAGTTTTGTGGAGAGTGTGTTATGATTTGTTGGATTATAACTGTTTCTGACTGGATGAGAGATTCTCATCCAGAATCTCTGTTAAGTGAAGGTTTAATAATATTAATATAAAACAGTTTATCATTTCTTGACATACTCATCAACAAACAAACAAGACAAGTAACCACAACTGTGTACAAAAAACCCATCCACACAGACAGATACTTACACTTCCAGCCGTGGCGGTGTATAATGTTACGGTCAATCCCACTATTCGTTGGTAAAAGAGTAGCCCAAGAGTTGGCGGGGGGGTGGTGATGACTAGCTGCCTTCCCTCTGTTCTTACACTGCCTAATTAGGGACGGTTAGCACAGATAGCCCTCGAGTAGCTTTGTGCGAAATTTCAAAACAAACAAACAAACAAAGCATTCTTATTATTGTTTAATACATGTATGTATGTGTGTGTGTATATATATATTTCTTATTATTTTTTAATTTATTTTTATATTTAAAATATAAATTAACTGGGGAGAGATATTTAGGACTAGCTTCATCATGTATGAGATGCCTATCTAGTTCACATTGTAATTAGTTTTTCATCCAATTCTGAGTGAAGTACATTATTGTATTATGTAGGAGTTTATCTGGTAACGGATTCTGGAACACATATCTGTTTGTTTTTTTTTAATTTCGCGCAAAGCTACACGATGGCTAGCCGTCCTTACTAATTTAGCAGTGTAAGAATAGAGAGAAGGCAGCTAGTCATCACCACCGACCTCCAACTCTTGTTTGCAAGACACCTTCAAATCATATACTGACACATTTTACCAGCGTAATATTCCCAAAAGAACCTGTATTTTCATAACTGACATTAAAATAAACAGTGAAACCAGTTTTACATTAAACTTTGCCAAATACAAATTTTGCAAGGGAAATACCAAAAGAAATGAAACGTACCTCAAGGTATAACATAATTGATAAAGAGACAAATTCTGTGTGCTTTCATAAAATCCCAAGTTTCTGTGATTAGTTTCATGAGTTGATTCAGTTATTAAGTACATAAAGAAATTTTTCTCACGAATCTCGTACTGTGTAAAACTTTCTATTCCTATCGGTGACAGTAAATGAGCTAAAAAAAAATATTTAACTTTCTCTTGTTTTCTTCAGTGTATGTTCCAGCAGAAAACCTCACTTGTACTCGAGGATACTGAAGAGATGCTGACAGGTGTTGTAAGTATATATTACACACAATAACGTTAATAGTTTCCATTAAACATAAAAAGATGAAAGACTTTTAATATCATGTAGTTTTGATACAATAAATTTGTTTTTTGATAAAAAAACTCATTGAAAGGGCTATAAAAATTAACACTGAGTAAATAAATGCTTAACTATGTACTTTTAACGGTTTTAGATCCATGTCCTCCTGGTTATTATGACAGTGGATTACAAACTTACTGCCTACCGTGCCCAGGAGGGACTTATATGACATCTTATGCTGCTGACGCCTGTATGCCTTGTCCTGGAGATAAAATTACTGACGAAGAAGGAGCTGATAATAAAGATCTTTGTAGAAGTAATGATTTTCTTTTATTGTTTTTCTAAAAGTTAAAAAATGTTTATTTTTGTTAAAACACATTGTTATAATAAGACACTTCTTCATAACTTACATGGTTTTATTGTATTAAACAGCTTTGCTTTTTTTTAGAAAAGCTTTTCCAGGAGGTGGCAACAGTTGTTGTAACGATTTAGTATGTTAATATTTCTTTGTCAAAATATTATATTTACATAAAAACATATATATGACAGAGTGGTATTGTTTTGGTAAAATAGTTAACAATAATATATATATATATATATATATATATATATATGTATGTATATTTACTATTACGTATTTTTCCCTCTTCTTTGAATGATAACATCAATGTAGACATTCTATGTACCTTCATATTATAACTAAAGTAAAAGTTCTCATTGAAACATATATAAACAGAGCTTGTTTGTTTTTTGAATTTTGCATAAAGCTACACGAGGGCTATCTGCGCTAGCCATACATAATTCAGCAGTGTAAGATGAGAGGTAAGACACCTACCGCCAACTCTTGGGCTACTCTTTTACCAACGAATAGTGGGATTGACCGTCACATTATAACACCTCTAAGGCTGAAAGGGCTAGCATGTTTGGTGCGACAGAGATTTGAACCCGCGATCCTCGGATTGCGAATCAAACCCCTTAACCCACCTGGCCATGCTGGGCCTCTAAACAGAGATTTTTTAAAGTTTGGTTTCAAGAGAAAGACTCCTAACACTATGAAAAAACGTTTACTCAGAAATTCTATGTTAACATAATTGTATTAAGTTATACAACTGAATGTTACTTACGCCACTATTTTCATATTAAGATACCATTGAAATTTCAAATATATCTTAAAATGTCTACTTGGTGATTCTAGTACATAATGAGGTGTTAATCAGTAGTTTGTTCAACATTATCTTATAATGAGAGTTATAATAATTTTATATAAATCTTTCTTTACTGGTAGGGCCTTCGACTCTAATCTATAGGTCACGGATCGAACCCCGTCACACCAAACATGATCGCGTTATAAAGTGACAGTAAATCCCTCTATTTCTTTGTAAAGAGTATCCCAAATGTTGACCTTTGGCGATCATAAATAGTTGCCTTCTCTCTGGTCTTACACTGCTAAATTAGGGATGGCGGCATATAGTCCTCGTGTAGCTTTCCTTTAAATTGAATAACAAAGAAATAAAGTTTACTAGTATTGTATTATGGGTTTCTCGTAAGAAGAAAAATTGTGATCTGAGTTAGGGATTTCAATATAACTTTAACCCCTTACACGGGTTTAAGATGGGCTCAAACATTCAGACAAATAGTATTGAAGTACTGTGTTTCCTCAAGTATATGATTTCAAAATTAGGAACAGCAAGCTAGAAGCCATTTCTTAGCTTTCCTGAGAAATTAAATAACAAACAAACATATTGGTATCTCTACCACACACCTGTGTGTTTCACGTCATTACTATGAAGATCTAAAGATTTTTAATTAAAATACTCTGTCTATGAAAACAGCTTTTCGCGAGTACAGCTACACGAGGGCTATAACGCCCCCACAGCTGAAAGGGCGAGCATATTTGGCGTGATAGAGATGCGAACCCGTGACCCTCAGATTACGAGTCGCACGCCTAAACACGCTTGGCCATGCTGGGTCACATCATTCATAGCAAAAGTATGCGCGTTATGACCATAATGATAGGATTTGGCCATGCCGTAACGTTTTGAAACTTTATTTTGTGCTTATCAATAAAAGTGTTAATACCCATACCAGCCATTCTGAGATACATTTTTATTTCAAGTGAATTTCTCGTCGTGAAGAAATATCGTGCTTATTGAATTAAAATTTTAAATATGTTAAATTAAAATTATTGTTGGGCTTAAAGAATTATACATATTACTATTATTGTAAACTCGCATTTGAAGATTTTTTCTGTTTTACGAAATCGGTAGAGTAAGTAAACTGATTTTAAATACGACTCTCTGTCTTGAGATCCAACTGAAGTGGTTCCGAAGGCTACGCTCCCCTCGGTTTCAAAATCTGCAGTTACAAGATACTCTTGGTGGACAGCACTCATTTTGATATGTCTTATTGCTTTGTGGTAAGTTACATGTTATCTTCAATTTCATTATAATTAAAGTATGTGGAACACAGGGAGTAATCATTTAAAGATATTGGTTTCTGTACTCACACTGCTGTTAGAAACATCTGCTTTCACGTGAGGTACTATATTCATGTTTCTGCCTTTTTACGACACACTATGTTGATAGATCTAATTTCAAGCAAGGTATCAATATGAGATCTCCTCCTTTATATGACGTATTATTTTGGTTCATATGAAGTACTATGTTCCATGGATCGAAACATTACAACTGAATACACTTGTCTAAAGAATCCATTCAATTATTTGTTGGTTGAGCATGAAACACATTTATAGTTATATCTGTAACCCATTATCCATAGCTTATTTAATAATAATATGTATTTTAATGGTCTTGAAACACGTGATTCTTATTTATTTACTTTTTGTAATGATCGTGCAGCGTTCTTTGTTGTTTCTACAACTGGAAAGAAAAAACTCGGGAATGTTTTGAAAAACCGTGTTTTACACAAACAGCCTGATGCTGAAAAGATAACCACTAATGAATTGGATATATTGGAGGCAATGCCACTGATCACTGAATGTGAGAAGAAGGTCCCTACAAAGAACGTTAAGAAGACAAAAACTAATATACTAAGAAAGAAAAAAGTGACCAAACGAACAACCCTGGAGACGATATATGAAAATGACCTAGAAGAAAGGAATACATTGGTTCGAAATTCAATTAGGTTCTTTTTCATTTTACGTCATAATTAATATTTGGTACAAGTAAATTCACATTTTTACAGTTAAAAACATTCCATTTTAATGTATGTATACTTCGTCAAACTACGTGTACAATATCAAAAAGATGTTGCATGTTTAAAATCGATGTTGTTAATACCTTGAATTATTCACAACTACTGAGAAAAATGCATTCATAGAATCTTTAATGTTCAGAGTCGTTTGAATACATGCGATTTTTTTTTCCAAAATAGACCTACACGTGTTCGATACCTTTGAGGTCTGATAAGTCTGATTATCTTCACTAATGTCCATAGCATTAATAACATCTGAAAAACATAAAGATCAGAATGTCCCTTCGTAATTTTTCATTCACATACATACTACTACTACTGATAATGAATTATTGAATATTTTAAAGCACCATTAGGTGCGTAATTTACTCCAAAGTTGCAAAAAAATAAGACAGTTTGAAAACTATTTCTCTTTGTAACATAAAGTAAATAACCAGTCATTTGGAGTTCAGATAACATAACTTTTCATGTGTAATTTATATAACAATAAATTGAGTCGAACACTTGACATTTAATTATAATCGCACTTTCATCTTGTCTGGTTATATAACAATAAATTGAGTATAACACTTGACATTTAATTATAATCGCACTTTCATCTTGTCTTGTCATATAACAATAAATTGTGTAGAACACTTGACATTTAATTATAACTGTACTTTCATCGTGTCTAGGTAATCATATAAACAATCTAGTTATCCTTTGTGAACGTGTAAAATATAAATGGAAAACAGTATTTAACCTATTGTCTGCTGTATATCATTCTTTATTTACTACATGAAACAATGGTTGAGATAGTTTTCCTAGTTTCAAGAAAACATTTATGAGATAACTAAAACCAATTTCACAATTTATAGTTTTCATAGAAACATTTATTTGTTTTTATGCATGCTATAGTAAAATTATTACTAAAATTTTGAGTGTTACGCCACTAAACATAACTATATTCTGCATCTTCAGAGGAACACCAGCGTTAAAACAAACAAAAGCTATTGAAGAATATATACAGCGACCTCTGTCTGATAGACATGTGAACAATTATGATGAACTTATTATCGTTAAATCTCACACTAAACAAGGACATCTCAAGGAAAACGTTGTTATTCTTATTGAAAATTCTGACAGCCAAGATACGTTTATCATTGGAAAATCTCGGAAACAAACCTGATTTTTCTTCAAAACTGCGAATCAGAATTAATAAACGAATTTAAAAAACCGCCATTGTTAATGTTCTCTCTAGAGTAAAGAGAAATAAAGATGGATTTTATCTCCACACTATACAGTTACACTAATGTGATTGATACTTACAAAATTGCACAAAATATTTAAATTCAGTATCATTGATATTATTGGGTTGTCAGAAACTTACACAGTAAATTAACTATTTACGTTTATGTACAAGCAAATTAAATATAAACTTTGAAAACTTAACGTTTTAACATATCGGAACATTCAAAACTATTATTTAAATTTAAGAGACTGTGGCTTTAGTTCAACAATTCACAAGCTTTTTTTCATGTTTTTTATGATTTCCTTTCATGCAGTATATATTTATTACGACATATAATGTATAAAATATTAAATCAAAAGAAATGAAATATTTATTTACATATTTTTCGCCCATTTAAATGTAACAGCGATTATACATTAAATGTTTATCTCAGTAATAATTGTTTATATTGTTTGTAATACAGCTCTAAGTATATTAACTGTCACAATATACATCCAACAATTCACAGTTGTTATACTAAGATTTACATGCGACATTTTTTACTGAAACTCAGGATCAACATGAACTTCTTCAATTTCTACGTTTAATGTGTTTCATATCATGCGTTACTAAGCTTAAGCCACGTATTGGTTCTTCAATTATTACATTGTTAACAGCTTGTGACATTTATAATTTCCTTGTGCTTTGTCTAGATGTTGAAGTACGATTAATTATACAACATTTTCAGCAGAATTGTTGTGATATGCCTACAGTTTATTTTTATTGTTTTCAAATGGTACTCAGCGATTAATGTGAAGCACTGTTGTGATATAATTGACATGCACCATTTTCGGTTATTAAAGTATTATTGTTTTGTTTGTTTATTTTTTAGAATTTCTCACAAAGCTACTCGAGGGCTATCTGTGCTAGCCGTCTCTAATTTAGCAGTGTAAGACTAGAGGGAAGGCAGCTAGTCATCACCACCCACCGCCAACTCTTGGGATACTCTTTTATCAACGAATAATGGGATTGACCGTCACATTATAACGCCCCACGGCTGGGAGGCGAGCATGTTTGGCGAACCAGCGACCCTCAGATTCTGGCGCGCATAACGCAGCTAGGCCATGCCAGGCCCCAAACAGGTCTGTTTCAGTAACATATATCTGAACATATTTATATTGCATATAACATCTGTTCGAATAGGAATATTAATTCACTTCTTATCCTTATGATTAGAAGACTTTATATGAAGACTAGATTATAAAACACGTGTGAACCAGAAAACATTTGTCAAACTTCTTTTAGGATTTTGTTGTCCTCCATTTCACTTCCATTTGCCAGCCAATAAAAACATAATATTAACTTTTTAGTAACCATTTTACTCTTTAAAACAAGAGAGCTTTTCAAAATATCACATAAACACAAGTTACACATCGGTGATTATACAAAGGTACAGAAAACATTAAACTAAAACAATAACTGCTTTAATTTAAATAAATACTTTTCACATTCAGACGAAAAATTTCCTTTCCATTTCTAGATAAGTTTATAACACGGAGTTTCATGGTCCCTTTGTAGTTTATCTTAATTTTATTTTTTAAATCAACACGGGTCTTGGTGAGTGTATCTTAAACTATATCTTATACAGTTTACATAGTCACTGACTAGTGTGAAGCTACCAGTAGTTACTCATGTATCCTTTTGAATCAATTATTCACGCTGAAACCAGTAGTATTTTGAGTACAGTTTTGTGTCTTTATTTCAATCTTATCTTGACTATAGTTGTAGTTGAGACTTGGTTTATATCTTTTGTTATATGAAGTTTTGTTGTTTTTTGTATGCGAGAACCTTGTAAGTAACATTAGGAAAACTAAGCACAAAAGCTCACAAAATTGTTACATTTCTTAAAATATTTTTTACAATAATTTCGTGGTGTAAACAAAAAATATTTATTATCTTACAAATATTTATATGCACTACAATTTCAGTATTACTGAGCGTTAAGTTTTGATTACATTGAAAAATCAGCATCTTAAAATTACACAGAATTTTATTTCACTGTTATAGAATATAAATCACAAAACTGTTAGCACAAATCAGTTACACAGCAAGTAAATGTTTGAGTACAGTAGACTATAATAAAATTTACTCAAATTTCACAAAATACACTACCAACACTGCAAATATGTCTCATGTATTTTTTTTCAAAATATAGGAATTATATTTTCTAGGCTAAAATAACTGATAATTTGCAACAGTACATAAGTTTAAGTTTGGTGATGTTGATCATAGACTTTAGATAACAAAAGTAATTAGTGTTCAGGCAATATACACAGGGGCTAACGTAACTGGCAGAAGGTTGACTTGCCCTATGCTTTATTTCATACACTGTTATTGACAACTGCATGAGAATGAAAAACAAACATGAAATTCAAGTTTATTTTTATAAATTAGAGGCTTTATTGTTTAAAAAAATCAATCTGAACAGTATAACCAATTTAATTTTTGTTATCCATTACAATGAAACACATATACATACATATATTTCAAACTGAACTTTATAATCACTACCTTCAGAATCTGAATGTGTTGTGAAGGGTAAACATAGCACTGGAAAAACAAACTATGTCTTAAAAATTAAATAAAATCATGTCAGTGTTTATGTGGTAAAGGAATATTTCAATCAAATATCATAAAATACTATTATTCAAAAGGAACGTTAATCACATTTGGGTATTTAAGAATATCTTCAAAGTTCCTTTTTGTATCCAGGATAAGCCAGAAGGTGTGGAGACTTTAGTATCGTTATCTTCTTTCTAAAACAGAAAAAGTCGCATCTTAATATTTCTGTATAAGTTTTAGATAAGACAGGTAACTTGTGTATAGATATACGTGCCAAAGTATGCATGTCACAACAATTTATACAGGTTGTGTTCAAAATTGTTAATTAAACTACTTTAATATCAATGCATGTTACCACACAATAAGTGCTTGGTTACTTTGACTGACCTTGTAACCAATGAAGTATAGAAAACTTTTAATTTAGTAATTGTATCTTCATGATATGTTGTAAGCTTTTATATATAAAGTACTTTGAACAGAAAAGAAATCAGATTTTAATGAGGTGTTTTTCCAACACACACACACTAAATATATCATAGGTGAACAAGGCTAAATTACAAAACATATTATAGATACTGACAAGTCAGAATGTAAACCTCCAGTCTTCTTGCTTTTCTTACATAGAAAATGTCCAACCTACATGACACATCCCCTCTTACATAATTATTTTAAAAAAAGTCAATAATTCTTTTTTGAAATTGTTGTTGGATTATTTCTAACCAACAGAAAAGAAGAATTCCTTTACAAGGAACTTTATGTTGGTTATTTCACAATTAGATAATTCAGATAAATGTCTAACTAATTTACAGTTTCATTAGAAAGATAAAATTACAGTAATTATAAGACCTCCTACTACAGTGAATGATAACTATTTGTATTGTAAAAAAACATGTATATTTGAAATAAGTACTAATTTTTGAAGATAAACATTGTCTCACTCAAAACAAAAATGGTTTAGAGTGCTTCACCTGTTGGCAGCCCAACTAAAGATACAAGTACTAAGTTTATTGTTTTCATATATATAATTTTGTCTTATTCTTTAAGGCTGGTTGGAGTGTTGCATTCAGATTGACCCAGAAATATTTGGAAATTCATAAATAACTCTTCAGTGAAAATATCTCATAATAAAATCAGATTTTTGGTGTGCAAAATACTTGTAACGTTTAATTAATGCTTTCAAAATTGTGAAGGTATACCGAGTTTATTCAGAGTTATATATTTTGATGGTTACATGGTGACCACAATGTGTCAAAATGACCAAAACTGAATTTAGATCCAGCCCAAATCTTTTAGTCCATTTATTTTGCAAACCAGACTTGTAAAATTTGATAATTTATTCATTTAGAAACATAACTTATTGTACTTCCTAAGATGTAGAGTACAAATTAGTGTTTATAAACTGTGATAAAACATGAGTTATTTGTAAAGTAATTAAGCTAGTAAACACCACTCAAACTACATTTCAAAACTCTTTCTAAACTATTTTCTAACTTTTTCTATTTTCACATAATAATGCACTTATGGCTGAAAAGGCAAGAATGTTTGGTGGGACAGGAGTCAAACCTGTGACCCTCAGATTTTAAGTCACATGCCCCAATCACCTGGCCATACTGGGCCTCATTTGTAGGAGAATATTAGAAGAAAAATAATTATTTACTTGATTTATACATTTTAAAATTTATAAATGTATAAATATGAACTTTGAGGTACATAAGAATTGTTTGTTGTTGTTGTTGTTTTCCACATATTTTTGCATTTGCATTTATAGCAACAATAATTAAATCATGCATTAAAACTCTTATCCTGGTACGAGCAAGTTGAGCAATAACTGGGAGGAATAAGTTCAGTAAAATACAAAAAGTAACACACATTTCCAGATAATAATTTCTTCCTAACATTCTCATGTATAGTCGGTTCTTATAGACTGAAGTGGAGAGCATGTGGATCTTGAGTTGAGGTATCATACAGCTTTTCATTACAAAAGTTAATACTCTCAGCCACTTTGACCTTGAACAATTCTAGGTCTCTCTCATATCTACAGTTAAAATATTTTCTTATGATTATTGATAAGTCTTAAACTAATTTTGTTACATAAAATTCAAAGAAGTATCCAACAGTACTGCAAAATAACAAGTTCAAAAATAATGGAAACATCAATACTACTTACAAAGGGTATTAAAATAATTACTATTTGTATTAATCAAAATCTGGAAGCTTACAATTTGAGGAATGCATAACCCATCTTCCATTTAGCAACCATTAGTTGCTGCTTATCTTCAACTCCAGTTATCACAAAGTTATTAAAATATTACATTTTGTCAAACTAGTTTTATTTTATATGAATAGACAACTACCTAGTAGTGAAATTCACATATTCTTAACTATTAATTTATAAATTAAATACACATTTAACTTACACCTGTGTAAGATCATTACTATTAAGATAAAAGCTAACTTTAAACTTAAAACTTCAGAAATTCATAGAAGTAATTATTCATAAAAAACAATTAAATTCATTTGATTTCAAATAGTTTTTTATAAAAATTACATTTTCTTTGTAAAAAGAAGTAATAATAAACAAACTGTACTATTATGCTTATTCAATTTTGAAACCTATTCATTAATAAACTTTCCTTTACTTATAGGTTAATTCTAATTAATGCAAAGATTTCAATGCTGAAAAATGAAACTGATTAAAACATGTTTGAAGGCATATCATAGTAAATAAATATAACCTATAGAAAATGTATATTCATTAATAAACAACAATTGTGGTGTGGAATATAGATATCAGATCTTTAAAATGTAAAGAAACTGTGGCAATCTACATTCAAGTTCCAAAACACCTCAAGTAAAAATAAGCTGCAGGAGCAGCACATTGACAGGTGTACAGTTTGAATGTATGCTTTAACTTTCCTTACTATAAATGATTGTTTAATATGAGAAAATGTGATTAAGGCTGTTAGAACATATCTGTTATACAGAAAGTAAATGTTTGAGTACAGTAGACCGTAACAAGTGTAACTCACAAAATTTGTGAAATACACTACCAACACTGTAAATATGTCTCAAATATTTTTTTTCGAGACATAGAAATTATATTTTCTAGGCTAAAATAACCAATAATTTGCAACAGTATACAAGTTTAAGTTTCCTGATGTTGACCATAGATCTTAGACAACCAAAACAATTAATGTCCAGATGATAAACACAACTGACAAAAGCTGACTTATCCCAATGCTTCATTTCATGTTGTTTATCCTTAGCAAGTATAAAGTTGGACAGTATACAAGAGGGTAAAGATGAAAGGCTTTTCTAATGAACAAAATATCTTCTTTTTTTAAGGTATCATTAGATAAAAGTGACAACATGATTTCCTTTATTATTTGTTTTGGTCCAACTGTTGTTATAATGGACAAATTATAGCAACAACTCGCTTGTTTGTCTCAAAATATGTGCATCACTCAAGGAGTATGAAAACACTTTTACATAAAAGACAATTTTATATTACTTTTGAGGGATGATATTTAACTCTGTGAGACATTATGAGGTCAGTTTATTTGACCAACCTTGTAACCATTATAAAATTAGAAAATAATTATAAATTTCTCCAATTTTCTCTCTGAAATGACTGCAAATTAGAACACAAAATTAGAAATGTTTATCCCAACTAAGCAGCTTAAATATATAGATATATATACATACACATACACATGCTGGTATAGTTTGTTTACTGTGTTGTCAATTAGTGCCTTTCTATCATACTGGGAGCTGGAATGCTAACTTCAAGAGGAAAGTTTTCAACTTATCCCAAATGGTCGTACCTTATTTTCCTTTTCTTGCATTACTTCAATTCATTTTCTTCTTTACTTGGGAGAGCAGTCACCTTTCCACATTTTGTCTGCAGGTAGTGAATGGTGATAAAGATGAGGGGCATTGTGGGCTTGAGCACCCACATCTCGTTCTCATAATTTCTATATCTATTGCGAGACTGGAGGTTAAGACTAATATACAGTGTATCCCCACCACATTGTGGGTCCTACTTCTACAGTCATCTCTTAAACCTAGGGCACATCTTATAATCCCACATTATAGCTTGTTCTCTGGGATCTTTTCAATTAGTGCAGCATTTTTGTTTCAGCTTGTTTTCTAAGTTATAACAAACTAATATACACACAAAATTAAATTATTCTATTGCCCTTCAAACCTGTCTGACTAATACTTGTGGCATATAAATTGCAACTCACATGGGGAATGTGTATCCCACTTCACAGTACTGAATCTAATAACACAGAACTATTCAAGAGCATACCTCATAAACAATTATTATTATTATTACTATTTATTTTAATTTGTCAATACTTACATTTTAGTTACTTTTATAATAATAAATAAAAAATATACAGGAAAAAAACAAAAACAAGATCTGATGGAGGAAAAGCTAGAACAAAGTAGAATGCCAGTCTTAGAACAAAGCTTACTAGAAGTATTAGAAATGTTGTTGTTGAAATAGAGAATGTTCATGCCATAGAAACAATTGTGATGTAGCTAGATTTAAGTGGTTTTAATCACATAACATTATTCAAAATACGTGGCTCAAGGTTTAACTCTCTGTATACAGACTGTTCCTTTTGATTGATCTCAAACACCATGTAACTATGAAACTGTAAGTATTATAAGTGAATGTGCCAGGTTACCTTCATGAAATTTGATAAATTTCTTAGTGAGCATTACCAGTCTTTTATATACACAAAGAGTCAAAATTTACAAAACTTTTACTGAGATATTCTATGTAATAGGTGATTTTCATGGTAAAAATAAAATTACTATTAATATTAATAATATTTCTTTCACATAATATCTAGAACTTCCCAAACAAACAAACGGGTTTCATTCAAACTCTCTCTCTCTCTTATTTTCTTTATTTTTGAATTAACTGTATCATAATAAACCATATTAAAAATTAAAATTTAAGTAATATAATAAAAAAAATTATATTTATTTTAAAAGAGAATTACTTAGTTGATTCTGGTCCACAACAATTATTAATCTTAAGAACTGTAGGCTTCTTAACTTTTTAAAACTTCTCTCATTTTATTTTATAGTGTTATTTATCTTTAAACCATGAAACTTTCAAAGTTTTACATTCAGAAATTAATACAATGCAAACCAGTAAGGATAAACATACAATTGGTAAACAAAAAGCAACTGTATGTTACAATAAATTTATCAGTTTATAATTAAACATGTCATAAAACATTAGAGTTTGGTCTATTACATTTTTAAACACTGCATTCATTACCTAGTCCCTCAGGAATTTAAGAAGTAAGACTAAATAACTAATCATTTGCATTTTATATTAGATTAAGTTCTCTAGAATTTTTTTATAACAGGAATTTTACCTTATAATAACTAAACTACTACAAATTTCAGTCCTTTTTCAGATATTTATTGAGGTACATATGAAAAGTTCACACACTTATCAAAAGTTATGGCATAAGTTAGAAAAGGTCACTTGGGTATTGTATTCCAAAGTTGAATTTGTCATAATGACTAATATCCACTTGAAGTCAAAATAAGCACAAATTAACTGATAAATGTTTATTACTATCTGTACGATACAGTTATTAGCTTGTACCTTTTTGGTGAAAGTGCAGAATTCTTTGAACAAGATTTTCTGTTAAAAGGACATTTACTTGCAAAACTGATGCTTCTGGATTCAGTGGATTTTGATTTTCTATTTCATAGAAAATTCAACAAGCGTACAAAATTACTTGCCAAATATGATTGACATTTCTTCTATAAAATAGAAAGATTAAAGTATTAGTTGTTTTTTTTTAACAATTACGTTTATAAATTCACCAGTAATATGTATCAGTTTTCAATAAATATGTTCCACAAATCTATCTACCTTTAACAGTTAAAAAATTACACTTTTACTCAAAACAGTATCAATTAATACGCTTAATATACCAAATCTTAATTTCTTGTTTTGAAATTAGAGGAGCCTGTGAAAAATAAAATTCCTTACATGGAATAATATCTATAAAATATATGATAAAAAACCTATAATGTTTTAATTATTTCATAAATTCTTCATGAAAACTCTAAACTCAGAATTCAGTAATTTTGTTTTCAACAGTTCAACAAAAAATGTCATCTTTTAGAAAACTTCATTATTCGAACGTTTTCTTTCTTGATATATGTGTGAAATTCACACACACACACATTAAATATATACACAAACATACATACAAATATAAATTTAACTGAGCTACAGAATCTTTGAAAAATATTACATCAAAAGGGAAGAAAACATGATTTTTAAAAAATCATATGTCCATATGTACCATATGGATACTCTTTTACTAACAAATAGTGGGATTGACTGTTGAATTATAATGCCACAATGGCTGAAAGAGCAAGCATGTTTGGTGTGACTGGGCTTCAAACTCAGAACCTTGGGTGAAATACACTTTTATTTTAATGTGGACACTGGTGGTATGAGGTTGCCTGGGCAGAAAAGAAAGACTTCTGCAATTGTGGATTGTTCTACAATTTGGAAAATAAATGTATCCTTTGAGGGAACACCAGCCACCTGAAGTAAGGAGAAACAAATTTACACATTTCTACTGGTGGATTGACTGAAGTACAGCAACTAGTAGAAGTCTATTTCTCATGGAAAACAAAATAACCAGATAGTCAGGAGAAGAAGAAATGTCTGTATAGAAAGTCATCTACGTGTCCATCTGAAGAATCTATGCTATGGCCAACAACACTGTGAAAGAAAATGAGAAAAATGATGTATAAAAAAAGAAATAACCTGTGAGCACTCTCCATCAAGAGGAGAATATACTAGCCAGAACAGTTGAATGACTCATCCATTAAGAGTAGGAGAGAGGTCCCTGGAAAATGAGAGGTATCAAGATAGGAACAGAAGATGACAAGGACCCAAAAGGCAGAAGTGACACCTCACATCCTGAACAGGCCAAAGGAGGTGACTTGGGTCTGAATTATCACATGGGTAAGAAAAAAAAGCAATAGAAATAGGAGAGAAGGAAAGGTTATTATTTATTACAAGTGACAGAAGATTGAAGAAGGAAATACAAGTCCAAGTACAGGAGTGAATAAATATCTTGAAAAGGATGCGAGAACCATCAATAGCACAAATATCTAAACAATGGTGACCACAAATAAGGACAAACTAAGATACAAAAGTGATACAGAAAGTAAAATCAATGGCATGAATGGGGCATGCAAAACCACATTATGGATACAGTCCAGTATAGAAGTTTGTTTGTTCATTTTCTAAATTTTGCACAAAACTACACTAGGGCTATCTACACTAACTGTCCCTTACTAACAAATAGTGGGATTGACTGTTGCATTATAATGCCACAATGGCTGAAAGGGCAAGCATGTTTGGTGTGACTGGGATTTGAACTCAGGACCCTCAGATTATGAGTTGAACACCTTAATCCATCTGACCTTGCCAGGCCCATATGGAAGTTAAGTAAGGAGGATAGTGAAGAGGGAAAGAGCAGAACCAAGTGAAGAGGAGAAGGAAAGGTAAAATGCACCAGAAAGTGCTGCCCAATAATCAGCAATGGTGCGGACTGACAAACCATGGTTGAACATCCAATTAATAAAAGGCAGAAAGATGGGGCATAATAAAACAGTCAGGAGGAGAGGAATGGTAGATGGATCAATAATAAAATATCACCACAGTCATACTGAGATGGACAAAATTGGAAGGAAATAGGAATTTGACAAGAAAAGGTTACATGATAGGAAAATCTGTCACTATGAAAAATACAAATTTCCTACATGATAGAGAAATACTCTTTCATGAAAAAGGGATGCATGATACTGAAGCAAAAGTGAATGGATATTTGGTATACGAAGGAGGTGTTGATACCAAGTGATGAAGCAGAGAAAACCAAGATTAATTTGGTCACAGTAGGATTTTAGAAGAACTTTCATGTATCAAGTTAAAGACCCAAGGGTTTAGTGGAAGAGAATTATAGGCAAAAGGTATATTTTCCAACAGAAGACACTAATCCTAGCTAAAAACTTTAACAGCCAGAGCCACAGGATGGGGAACAGAAGAATAAAACAAATGAAGACTGGAGGAGAGAGGACTGGCAAAGGTGTCATGAGGGGCATACCCAAGCAAGGACAAACTCAAAAAGACCATGGGAGAGAAGAGATCACACCATGGGTAGAAACATAACCTGGCTGAGACAGGCTGTCTCTCACAAGATATACAGCTCCAGGCACATAATAAGGAACAAAAGTTAACCCTACAGGAATAAGCCCAGAAGGATACAGTCCAATGCCCAAAAACAAAGGGACTGGGATATATATTCCCTTAATAGTAGGTGTAAAGATAACTGTTGATGCATCAGAGTGGACTGTTGACTGTATGATCAGACAGAAAAGGAAAGTTATGGAAATGTTCTAAAGAACAGTGAGTTTAGGTGATCAGTCATGTTGCATCCAAATGCCAGAGATCATGTCATACAGAAATGCACCTCAATCCAAGAAGAAAGCATTGGTGAAGAGATAGATGTGGTTTAGAAGTTGGTAAGAAAGGGCCATAAGTATGGAAATGGTCCAGTCAAAATGACAATTCCTTGTGAATGTGAGAGGGGAAGTTCACAAAAAAGAACAATGGAACCTGAGAAAAAAAAATCCTCAGATATGTACAATCCATTGAAGGAGATTATCATGTGCAAATCTCTATGAAATTAGGGGTTTCAAGGAAGTTAAAATCCCAAAAAGCAAAAGAACCCCTCATGCAAAATGACAATGAGAAGTGCAAGTCCTAGTGTCCAGATACCCCAAAACCCACAAGCAAAAAGAATGAAATGGAAAAAATACCAACAATACCAAATATTGAGTGGGCATGAAAAAGGACTTGGATATTCTGACAAGTCACCCAAACTAAGTGGTTTCCTGGAAAGAAACTGAAGTGTGAGAAGAGGATATTACCCAAAAGTGGGCCAACAGAGAGTCAATCATCTAGAAAAAAATGACAGTCCTAGGCCAAATGAATACAAAATAGTTAATGCTGTGCCATGGAGAACAGCAAGGAATTGAAAGATGCAAATCTGATAGACAAAAATAGAAAACACAGGGAGGATGGATTAACAGCAATGTGTGAAATGGTATCTGATATGATAACCAAAGAAACAACACACCAGGTAAAAGAACATACAGAGTCATAGAAAAAAAAAGTGGGAAAAGGAGCAAAGAAAGATAGGGAAAGAGAGGCTATTGAAAATGAGTTCAGCTAGAGGTAAGATAAAACAATTGGGTGTCTAGAGTGTCATACATGACAATAAAATCACACTGTCAAGACAAGCAATGCACCAGTTGTTAGGTAATGGAAGGAGAAAAAAAAAGCTCTACAACCTGGAATGAGAAGGTTTTGATAAATTGATTAAACATGGAATAGGAATCAAAGAATAAAATTAAGAAAAAAACATGAGAAAGTAATAAGGATATAAATATAACTTCAAACCAGGTCTCCAGTGAGAAATGAACACCATCAACAATGGCTACCTAAAGAAAGGAATCCAGAAAAGAGAAAGGTACTGTAAAATGGAATGCAACTTAACTCAACAAGTCTAACAAAGGAAACAAACTAAGGAGGGATAGAACAGAAGTGGAATAGGTTAAAAGGCAAAGAGAAAAAAATAAATAAATTTCTGCACAAAACTTCTCTAAAGCATGGTGAAATGCCTCAGACAATATATGGAGGAAAGACAGGGGTGGTGAGAAAAAGATGAAAATGCAAAAATGGGGAACCACAGAATCAAATATAAAGCAAGTGGCCTGATCACAAAGCAGACCAAATAGATAAAAGGCAAAGAATCTAGAAAGGATAAACATCTGCAAGTCAAGACATAAAAAAGTGTCACAAATATAAGCAGGATGAAACATCTAGGTGTGATAGGAAAAAAAAAAAACATTTAATAAAAAGGTAGGAGGAAAAACAAAATAAACTTCAGAAACTGGGTTCACAAAGTGAAAAAGAATATTACAGGATACAGTTAAAAAATTAGGAAATGAACACACATGAGAATGAAAATCAGAAAAGACTGGACATTCTCCAAATGGTAAGACACTACTTAAAGCAAATCAGGTTGCATTTGAAGTACAATAAGCCATACCTGACTGGGAGAAAGAACATCAGGTGAAGGGACTGGGGTAAATGAATCAGTAAACCTGTGGTAATCCAAAGCATGTTGAACATTCTCAAAAATAAACAAGCCTCCAGAAGCCTGAGTATAAAACAAGTAATTAAGTATCAGTTACATTCAGTTGAGAATTCAAGACAATAATCAACATTTTTGTTACAAAACTATAGAAAACAAAAAACCAGTTTCATTAACCAATGTAAATCTCATCAAATTAAACACAAATTTGAAACTTCAATGCCAAGGAAAAGAATGAAGTTATCACAAATGCAAGTGCATAGAGAAAGTTAGTACAAATGGAGATCACACTACCCTGCTACTGGTAGAGAGCTACCATTGCATGATTATGTCATCATGCACCAGCACAGTTCATGTTAAATATGAGAATTTAAGTATAAATTAGCACAAGGCTAGTAGCATGCAAATCTCACAAGCAAACATGCAAAGGAAATGGCATTCTTGTGCAAGTAGATGAATTATTATTTTGGAATTATATAAATATGTTCTATACTTATTATACAACAATTTAAACTATTCAATTACTGTTTTATTATTAAAAACCACTGAATATCAATTTTATTACAAATGTGTTCATACTAAATGTTAAGGATGGTATATTACTGATATTAAAATATCAAAAACGTTACAAATGTATAGCATTATGTGGTGAAGGAAGCTCATATATTTGAAATGTGAAATTATTCCTTTTATCAAATATATTAATTCCCTTAACAACTGAATCTAAATAATGCAGTTCAGTGTCTGATATGGAAATACTTTCAATTTGTAAAACAATAATAATGGCTGTATCTTAAACTGACCTCCATTTCTGGAATCCTCTCTTTACATCTAATTCTCCAGTTTCAATATTTATTAAAGGATGAAAAATTGATGGTTCAAAAACTACTAGCTGTAAGAAAATAAGATGAAATTTTAATACAAAATATATTTAAATTTCAATTTATAAGTACATATTAAGTTGGAAAGCAAATAACGTTTTTTTAGATTTTTTTCCAAAAGTTGTGATTGAGTTTTGAGGAAAACAACTTCGAAATGTTTGCCTTTTTCTCAATGACAATGTATTAATAAGCCTTACTTCTTACTTTAAGTTAATTGATAAACATTTAGAAAAAAAATTTTAACCTATAAAAAACCTAAGGAATAGTTTCAAAAGAGGTGCATGTATGCTACATGAACTAAAAAAGGTTTGAAAGCTTCAGAGACTACAAGAAACACATGTACAGTTTATAGACTGTTCAGGTAGAATATTCATGATGAAACTTTGTAGAATGGATGACAACTGCCTGTTGTGAAGACAAGTGTAAAGGATGATGTTTTGAAAGTTATCTTCCTGTTTTTCTTCAGGTCAGTGTGTATGTAGGTGTTGTTGGTCTTTTATAGTGCCCTGGTGGATTGTGAAGAGTGTGTTATGATTGGTTGCATTATCAATGTTTCTGATTGGAGGAGAGACTTCCTGTAGACTCAACCAATGGCAGCCACAGGTTACTCACCTCTAATCTGGAATCTTTGTTCAGTGAAGGTTTAATGGTGTTAAAATAAAATGATTCTTTGATTTTTCTTGTCTTACAGAATTTGTCTGTGTTGATGATTCTTGTTTTCTCCCAGTCTATTCTGTGTCCAGTTGATGTAGTGTGCTCTGCAATGGCTGAAATGTGCATTTTCGTGAGTGTTGTACTATCTTTAGGTTCTTTTATACTTCTCACGAGTTTCTCCAATTTATGTATCATTGCAGGAACACAAAATTTCACAGATGACATTTTTGAGATTCTCTTTGGTAGGTTGCTGTTTTTTTGTTGTTGTTTTTTTTATCAGAATGGACCTAAAGGTACTGTAGGATTTCCACTGGACTTCTATATTGAATATCTTGAATGTGCATTTAAGTTTTTCACTAAAATGTTGCTGGTATGGTAGGTAAATGGTGGTAGTGGTTCTGACTTTCTGATCTTTTCTATCTGTCATGGTCTTCTTCAAAGAGTTTTTGATGGAGGAGGAAGTTTAACCATTCTGTTTAGAACTCTCTATGATCTTCTGGCATTCTACTCTCTTATTTAGGCATTGAATCATACCAGGTTTTATCGAGGTTGGATGATAGGACTGGAAGTGTAAGTATCTGTCTGTGTGGATGGGTTTTTTACACAGTTGTGGTTACTTGTCTTGTTTGTTTGTTGATGAGTATGTCAAGAAATGATAAACTGTTTTATATTAATATTATTAAACCTTCACTTAACAGAGATTCTGGATTAGAGGTGAGTAACCTGTGGCTGTCATTGGTTGAATCTACAGGAAATCTCTCATCCAGTCAGAAACAGTTATAATCCAACAAATCATAACACACTCTCCACAAAACTTTATAAAAACCAACAACACCTACAAACACACACACACTGACCTGAAGACGAAAGGCCAAAGACTCTCAAAGCGTAGTCCTCTACACTTGTCTCCACAACAGGCAGTTATTGTCCATTCTACAAAGTTTCATCACTTCTTCTTTGAAGAAGTTTCTCACATCACTGAAAGTTTCATCAAGAAACAGATGTACAATTTATGAAGAAAATATGTTGAATATCAGGAATCGTCAAACAATGGTTCACAAAGCTTCAATCAAGAGAATTTGATCTCACCAATTCCATACATTCTAAACAGCCAAGATCAATCAATAAAGATACCCTGTAAGTCATAGTTGAAGCAAATTCAAAACTGACCATGCAAGAAATGGCTCAACAGATCCATTCAACAATCATTACTCACCTACAAAAGCTTGGAAAAGTTTTTAAACTTGGATAATGGGTTCCATATTATTTGATGAATAATCAAAATGCTCAGAGGGTCACCATTTGTTCATCTTTGAGAACAAGAGATGATAGTGAACCATTTATAGAGAGAATTATTAGTGGTAAGGAAAGCAGATTTTTATGAGCACAATCAACATTAGAGACAATGGTTGAACTTCTGTCAGACACCTATTCTAACACTGAAAAGTGGTTTACACCCAAAAAAGGTTTTGCTTTGTATTTGGTGGAATCTGGGAGGTGTAATCTATCATGAAGTTTTGGATCCAAATGAAACAATCATGGCTGAAAAATAGTGTCATCAGTCGGAGAGCTTACACCAAGTACCGATAAGAAAAGAGCTGCATTATTCAATCAAAAAATGTGTAATAATTTTCCATGAAAATGCAACATCATACACTGAAAAAATTATGAAAAAAAACTTCAGGCCTTGAAATGAGAAGTTGTGCCTCATCCATCCTATTTGCAAAATCTTACTCCATCTGATTACCATCTTTTCAGATCCTTGCAATATTACCTAGGTGGAAAAAAGTATGCAAATAAGGAGGAACTCAAATCTGACATAAGACTGTGTTTTTGAATCCAAACCAAAATAATTTTATTCACAAGGAATCCATAACTTACTCAAAAGATGGAGTTATGTCATAGAAAGTGAGGGCAAACATTATCGTGATTAAATTTGTAATTGAAGACTAATTTGTGTTCAGTTTATTAAAGTATTAAAAAAAATACGATATTTCCTTTCCAGTCTGATATTTACAGGATAACTAATGTTCATTATTTATGTTTTTCTCTAAAATCACAAAGAAAACATAATTTTAAAGCTGTGAAGTTATGCCTAACACACAACCTTTTGTTACAAATGTTCAGTGATTTCAAATTAGGCTTAACAGTTAAACTTTTTCTATGCTTACTTATGCAGTGTTGTAATTTTGTAGCTAATGCCTTACAGAAGTCTTTAACTAACTTGTAAGAGGTTTTAAAGAAAATACTGTAGCTCAAAATGTAAAGTTAAAATTGAAGTATTAGCGAGATGAAGCTACAGACTTTGATAACACTGAGATCAAAAGATTTAATAATATATGTATTTCTAAAGATGTGATGTAACAGTTTGCATAATATTCAAAAATATATCATATATAGAAGGCGGTTAACAGAGTAGATAGTTTCTCAAGAAAAAATGTGAACCGGCCAGTGTTTTAGCTTTATCAGTAATTTTTTACAAGTTGATTAATGTTAATTAACATCACTTGCAACATTAGCTTATACAAAACTTTTGGCAACACAAGTGCTTAAGTTTGTTGTAGTTTTAAACGAGGAAATAATGTAAGGAAGGTATAAAAGAATTATGTTACAACAAGATATTTTCATTGAAACCAAAGATGTTAACCTCTAAATACATTCTAATTTATTTATCATTCATCATTCTCATAATTACACTTCAACTCTCTTCTTTGCAAGTTATGAAAATGCTCCTTTTAGAGAATAAATTATGCAATTAATATAAAATGAAACAATGCTAATAGGTAAAATAATATAAGAATTAAATGCAGTAGAAAAAGCTAGAATAAGCCATTTTTCTTAGAATTTTTTAAAATTCATAAAAGCATAAATTTTGTGCTAATTTTAATGATTAAAGTTGATGCTAAAATTCAATTAAGTTGCATAAGCTGTATAAATACTTTACATATTAAGACCAGGTATTTAAAAACATTATCTTTTAATAATTAATAAATTTATACTTTAAAAAAGTACCTTTTGGTAGGGATCTAAAACCTAATGCAATTATCAAAGTTCTCATATGTAGGGTATTGAGCATTTTTATTTTTTAAATGTACTTAGTTCATTTTTCTTAATAATGTCAAATCATGTACAATACCTTTGAGAACTTATTAAGGATATATCAGCCTTGGAATGAATGTACAAACTATCACTCTAACTTCTGATTGATAAGGTTCTAGTATACAATGACCAATAACAAAAAAAATGATGCACAACATTATGATATTTCTGAAATCATTGTAATAAATTTCACAAGAACTTCTTAAAAACATTTTTGTATATCTTTATAATGCTAATAATTTCAAAAATAAACAATTAAGGTTGATCACCTACTGGGCAATCCTCATCAGGATAATTGTCTGGCATGTACAAAGTGAAACGAAATACTCCTCCTTGGTAATGCCCTTGCCAGATGAACAGCACTCCAAACCATTCTATTAACACGTTTAAGTAAATAAGGCTTAAAATATATACACATACAATGAAAATAAACTGAGAACAAAACAATCTGGAAAATACATTTTCATTTAACAAAAGAGAGTATCAATCTAATACATAACTCACTATATACATTTAGAAGTTTTGAGGTCAAATTTTTTACAGCGCCTCAATTTTGCTTCATAAATCTGTTATCTTTATCTTTCTGTAAACATTACTTGTTATTTGGACTTGTTTACTATAGTTTTGGAAAAACCTTTTAATAATGTGCTATGAAATAAGATTAACTTAGAAAATCTCATCAGTATGGATTGGGAAAAATAATTAATTAAATGGAAGAAAGCATATGGTTAGTACTAAAGTTCCATCAAACTGGATCCTTGTTACTAGTGGAAAGCCTCAATCCCCAGCATTTGGGCCTCTGTTTTTAACTATTTGTATTAATGGTATTAATAGAATTACTATTGGTACATTAATAAAGTTTGCTACTTACATTAAATTCTTTGGTATTTCTAGCCATATTAAGAATGTTGAGGTAAGTACAGTACCACAGAATGACAAAGTTCTGTACTTGCTTTCTCTTGGAGAATAAAAGATTTCCATATTTCCTCTGTTCATGAAGTTTCAAACTGTGTTTATATTCTCACTCAGAAGCTATTGAAACTAAACATACCTTACGCGCACAGATACCAATGCCACGGTTTGATACCGAAAGGGTTTAGTTTTTTTGTATACAAATCCTACTTATGGTTAAATATAAAATAATTAGATGTCATAAGGAAGCTTAATTGACGTATTGGGGTATCTGTGAATCATGGAGGGTCCTAAACTCCACAGATATTTTGTGCTAGTTATATCTAACATAGGTATGAGTTTACCTTAAAATTAAGAATAAATCTCTTATGTTTTGAAGAAGGTTTTTAATTATCGTACAACTATATGGAAATTCAAAGTATTTAAAACAAGTTGTGACTGTATTATTCAGTCGCAGAAAGATGCTAGTTCTTTCAAAGAAGTCTTGGCTTATTATTATTCAAGTAAATTCAAATTCAAACTGTTTTAAAAATATGTGACTTTTTACTTATAGAAACGGGCCTGACATGAACTAGCGCGTTAAGGCGTGCGCTTCGTAATCTGAGGGTCGCGGGTTCGCGCCTGAGTTGCGCCAAACATGCTCGCCCTCCCAGCCGTGGGGGCGTTAAAATGTGACGGTCAATCCCACTATTCGTTGATAAAAGAGTAACCCAAGAGTTGGCGGTGAGTGGTGATGACTAGCTGCCTTCCCTCTAGTCTTACACTACTAAATTAGGGACGGCTAGCACAAATAGCCCTCGAGTTGCTTTGTGCGAAATTCCAAAAAACAAACTTACAGAAATATTCAGAATGCTGTCGGGTATTTAAGAGCAAATCTAACACGCACGTGAACTTTCGAACCTTCCATTTAAGTGTTAAAGCGCCATCTATCCTGTGTTTGAGTTATAACCAGGGAATATGCTTGAAAATGTGTTAAAATGCTATTATCGAATCTTGCCATTTCTTTTTAATAAATGTCAATTTTGTATTCAGATCTTTTCTTACAGATTGGTCAAATATCAGACAGAAGGTCCAGTTGAAGAGACTGAGCTTCAACAAACAGTAGCAGCATGAAAATAGAGGAATAAAACCTAAATTAACTTGTGTTTAACAGTATATTAAAACTGTTTTATTGACTTATATTTTAATAAAAATAGTCTATTCTGACGTTTAAAACATTTATTTAGCAGGTACTCAGAGGTAAAAGGAATCATGTTACTAAGTTTAAAAATATATATTGTATACCGGACCATAGATCCGAGGTTCCATGTTTAGAGATAGACTGTGCACACTTCTATTTCACATACAGCGAATTTAATGTGAAAAATTGTACCACGTATTTATGCAGAGGTAGGTGCGTTATAAAAGTGACTGTCAAATAACATTATTTAGTTGGAGTATCATATAGAGTGGTGTTGACTGGCTTTTATTCCCCCTTCATTCTATCATTTCGAAATTAGGAACGGCAAGAAAACAAAGCCCCTCAGCAGCTTTAGGAAAAATTCAATAAGTAACAAACAGAGAAAAAAAAATCATTGTAAATTATATGAATAGTAAACGATTGTTCCTACACACAAATAAAAACTAAAAACAGAAATATCGTCGTTTAGAGAAAACGAAATCTTAATGTGTTGATAAACAGCTTTTCTTTGTTCTGATTAACGTCATTACTTTCTCTCTCTCTATCTTTTAACAGAACACAATGAGCTGTCTTCACCCTGTTCACTTCTTGAAACGAATTCCGGGTTCAGCAATACAATTTTGTTATACTGACATTGTTTATTGACATTTGTTACAGTGATTTTAATTTTGTTTTGTTTCTTGATAGTTTATTTGCTAAGTTTTAACAAAATTATAGTAGAGGAAACGAATTTCCTTATAAATCAGGTTTGTTTGTTTTAAAGTAATCAAAACATGAAGTAAAATAAAAGCAGCAATGATAAAATAAAAATTTATAAACTATGTTTTTCTTTGTAACTGTACTAGTTATCAAATAGTTTAAGTAACGATAAAGATGTAACTGTACTACATACCAACTAGTTTATGTAACGATATAGATGTAACTGTACTACTTATCAAATTGTTTATGTAGCGATATAGATGTAACTGTACTACTTATCAATGGTTTATGTAACGATATAGATGTAACTGTACTACATATCATATAGTTTATGTAACGATATAGATGTAACTGTACTAGATATCATATAGTTTATGTAACGATAAAGATGTAACTGTACTACATATCATATAGTTTATGTAACGATATAGATGTAACTGTACTACATGTCATATAGTTTATGTAACGATATAGATGTAACTGTACTACTTATCAAATAGTTTATGTAACGATATAGATGTAACTGTACTACATATCAAATAGTTTATGTAACGATATACATGTAACTGTACTACATATCATATAGTTTATGTAACGATATACATGTAACTGTACTACATACCAAATAGTTTATGTAACGATATAGATGTAACTGTACTACTTATCAAATAGTTTATGTAACGATATAGATGTAACTGTACTACTTATCAAATAGTTTATGTAACGATATAGAATTACATAGTGGGTAAGAAGAACGGCCCGGCTCCCAGCCCTCCCAGCCGTGGGGGTGTATAATGTGACGGTCAATCCCACTATTCGTTGGTAAAAGAGTAGCCCAAGAGTTGGCGGTGGGTGGTGATGACTAGCTGCCTTCCCTCTAGTCTTACACTGCTAAATTAGGGACGGCTAGCACAGATAGCCCTCGAGTAGCTTTGTGCAGAAATTCCCAAACAAACAAACAAAAGGTAAGAAGAAATTTTGGTGTCATAACCATAGGATATTGCAATGAAAGGAAGTTTTCAAGCACACACTTCTCCACATACATACTAATTGAATGTGCTTTTATTTGAGGATCTCACTGTCTGACATTTGTAGAGGAATAAATTCACTTGAAAATACCACAAATAGATTTATCACATAGTGTATGTATACTAGTCCTGGCTTGAGCTATTGAGTTGAACAAGTTTATAGAATTGCTTTTCTTTGAAGGCATGCTATTTTCTATAGAATGAAGTACATTGTGAAAAAAGGAAAGTTTACTCGTGAAGAGAGACAGTTGTATGAGGGAGTTGTCGAGTGGAGACGATTCCTCCCGTAAATATTGAAAATAAAGTTATTAAAACACGTAAACACGAATCATGTTAAAACAAAGCAAAGTTCAATTTTGATTAAAACTTAAATAGCGTTTAAAAAACCAATATCCTTGAAAAAACTAAAAAAACATTTGTAAAGTGGACAGTGTCACCATCCCCAATGGTACTGTCCAGGGACAGGGGTAAACCTTTGGATAAAACACGTCTAAAACGGTACCGTCGTTCAAAGTCGTAATGATGGTACGACAGTAAAGTGTGGACTATTGCGACTTGAGTGTCACATAGACCACACACTGGAGCAACAGTCCTGGATAAAAGAAAACGATGAGTTAAAAACTGTGACCAATGTGTAGTCTAATTAAAGCAACCTCCTCCTTCGATTCTTGCGCAAACAAGGCGACAAAAGACTAATAGAGGGTTTTATCTGGAAAAGACTGTTATCATGCTGCTCACTCCAAGTCGACTGCCAACTGGCACAGAGTCGAGCCTTGAATACAGGACCATAGTTTATGTTTGGAAAAGGCACAGTAGTAATAACGCCAGAGCAGATAAACTCAGCTGCGATGTCAGCGAGCTCGTTCTCGAGAACACTAACGCGTCCTAGTGTCCAGAAGAACTGGATAAAAGTAAATGTTAAAGATAAACTGGTCAGTCCTGTTTTGAATGTCGGCGAGAACAGGGTGAAAACCTAATGTAAAGCGATTCCTGAGCCAGTAGAGAGTTAAGCAAGTCGGTAGAAATAGTACAATTTGACCATTGCTTAGCTTCTATATGATCCAGGACAAAAGAAATGGCATACAGTTTGGCAGTGAACACAGAAATTATAGAGAGGATTCTGCACTCAACCATCGAACGACAACAAACTATGGCAGAGCCCACATAGTAACCTGATTTTGAACCATCCGTATAAAATGGAAAAATGGTTCAAAATGTGCTTAGCAAACAGAAGATGGTGCTTCCAAAAAGAAGTACCCACCTTTCTCAAACGACTCGAAAAAAGGTCACACTTGGGAATGGTAATAAGCCTTGGTGGGAGGGGCTGACCAGAGGATAGAGCAATATTATCCAAGAACAGAACCAATTTACCTAAATGTGCCTGGATCCGAAGGCCAAAAAGAATCTTGTCCCAAATGATTTTGGAACTGGTGATAGAAGAGATATTTGTTGAGAATTTAATCCAAGATTCTTTTTGTCTTTTATGTCTTAATTGTCGACCATATGCGCGTGCTTGCTGAAAAGTAATGTGGTTCGAAAGTGTGGAATATCTATGAAAGGTATCCCAGGCCCGTTTTTGAGCCTTGCATGCTGTGTGGCATTGTGGATTCCGCGACGGACAAGTATACCATGGAAAATGTGTCGAGGTTTTATGTATAGATTGAAGTGTTGCTTGGATAGTAAAGTTAGTTACCGCTGCCACACATTTGTCTATTGATGGCTAATTGAAGATGGCAGGATCAAATTCCGAGAAAATAGTGAGAGGGACAACTGGCTTGGTCCAGCTCCCGCCGAGACACGCGAACCTCGTGGCACCGACCAAGGCCATTCTCTCTCAAAATGATATGAAAATGATCACTGCCCTGTGGGTTTCTGTCATCCTTACATAAAAGGTCAGGAAAAGTAAAGAGGACTAGATCAAGAGATCAATAGCAGTAAAACTCTGACTAAATGCATGAAAATATATACAAACACCGGTACTGAAGAAAAAATGTTGTGATCCGAGAGCATATGCTCTACGGAATTTCCTCTCCCATCAATATCAGCACCTCTCCAGAAGGAAATACGTTCATTTAGGTCCCTCAAGAGTAAAACAGAAGACAGCAACTGTTCAACGAGAGCATCAAGAAATGTTTCCTATAAAGACACACAGGATGGTAAGAATTAATCAGTGCTTTAATATGATCCAGATCTGAACATAAACCGCGACAGTTCCACTGTATCAAAATGACCATTTTTACTCATGTGCTGGAGAATTGGGTCGAGAGTGTTTCTGTTTTCGACTACGTTTATTTATTAGAAGGAAGTTTATCGACCAGCATGGATCCTGCCTTGGGTTCATTGGGCAGGTCTCTATCGTTGGAAGAAGATTCCAGCGTCTGAGGGCGTGAACGAATTATTATTCTGCATCTCAGAGCCAGAGATGAAGATGGACACAAGGAAACGCCAGAACTCAAAGTCAAAGGAAGCAGGTCTGGACAGCAACTGGAAGAAATGTTTGGGACAGAAAGGGAAGTAGACGTTGACTCGTCTAGTCTCTTAATCATGGAGGGCAAAAGATTATTGAGATGAGTTGAAAATTAGTCTGTTAGAGGCACGGACAGATCTGTCTGCACTCTCACAGTAGCAGTGGAATGGAATGCAGCAGCATTGTCTTAGATGGAGTTTGGGACATTAATTTCTGAGCCTCCAAATAAATGATATTATTTACAGTCTTTAAACGTTGTACTTCTTTCTCCTCCACCCAATTAGGAAAGAAATAAAGTATAAAGTGGTGTGAACCATTACAGTTAACACAGTGTAGTTCAAGTTTACACACCTAGGCGTCGTGGTCTTTGCCACCAAGACGAGCATGTGTTAATGATCCACGACAAAAGGCCTTTGAATGTCTAAATCTCTGGCACTGAAAACATCAGAGAAGATTTGAAATATATGGCCTAACTTTACAAGTTAAGTATTCTGCTTTGATAATGGCAGGTGGAGGTGGCGATGCGAACGACAACATAATTACATTTGTAGGTACCATAATTCCACCTTTCCAAGTGGAGACTCGATGCACTGCAGAAACACCTTCACTGGAGAAACCAGAGAGAATCCCTGGCTGGGGAATGTTCTTTAAATTCCTGTCCTGGAAGAATTAAAAGTTACATGGGAATAACCTCGATGTGTATATGCCTAATGCTCCTCGAATTCAGATGTTGTGATGCAGATGTTTCCACCAAAATGTTTCCAGATTGTAACTTTCTCACTGATTTGGGGAAGCCAGCAAGTCCCTCTAATCCCTTTCGAATAAAATTTAACATTTAACATAAAAAATAACATTTGCACTAAGGATTTCTCGGATAAAGAGTGCATGATTAGAAATCGAGGTACAAAATCTTACTGAGACGGTGACTGTACAACAGATTCGTCCATGCGTGGTCACTTTCTGATTATATTTTTTTAGTTTATATTTACTTTTTTTTAAATATAGTTGTCAATAATTAAGGGAATATATTTCAGTGCCCATTTACCTCACCCATAACGGAGCCCTACGAATGAACGCGCTCAAATGCCAATCAAGGACATTGCAGCAATGCCATGGTTTCTTGAGCACTATACCCAAACACTAGCATCACTCACAATGTTCACAACACTTGTTGAGAACGTCTATTACAGATACTCGGGTGACCCTCGCCTAAGTGGACCAGCTGACTGACCCTGGAAGGCCACCTCAAGCTCGCTCGTCTACAGGGATTCAAGGCTAAAGTGGTGTTTTATGGTTAGACCCCTCAACCACTAGGATCCTCTCCTCCTCTTCACAGGTCGCCACGCACGGCAAACACGTAGATGGATGTTTAGATCCCAGAGAAAGTAAAGTGAAAGAACATAACCTTCTCCAATCAGTGGACTCAAAAGACAGCGAAATATGGTCTTCCTATGAGAAAACAGACAGACAGACTTTCTCTGAGAGGTCCCTTCACCATGTACAGGAATCTACACTGAGAGGCCGAGATATGGTCTAGGACCTTTACCCATGATATGAAGGCCCATGAAGTTTATTGACTTTCGAGCGGAACGGAAGTGCAGTAAAATATCGACAGTTTCGCTATTTCATGACTTTAAGGTTAAATGTTGTTAACAAAAAAATCTTTTTAAGAGCATACTATAATAGAAACAAAACATTAAATTTCCGCAAAATAAATATTTAATTGTTCTTAACTTTATAAATATGTTTTTGTGTGATTTTTTATGATTCCGTATATTAACTGGTGTTACTATACTACTTATTGGTAATAATATTTGTATGAATTTTTTTACAATTCTTTATTTCTAAATATGTACATTCAAATAAAACTCCAATGCGCTAATGAGCAATATGGCCACAAGAGGTATAGGCCTAACTTTAAATTTTCATGGAATCGAGATTAATTTCATGGTTACCAAAACAATCTTCTTTATCATTAAAGTAGAGATAAGTAAATAACTTTAATTTTAAATTTAAATAATCTAAAGTTTATCATCATTGTCTTTTTTTACATATTAAAATATTTTTGTGATTTTGTTTTTATAAAAACACACAACACCTGTGAAGATAATAAGCGTAATAATCTTATTTATGTTGGTTAGAAAAAGACGTCTTTTGGCTTACAAAAATTCAGTTGCATTCGTTACTGTCAGGTTAAAGTAGTATCTGAGAAATATTTTAGTGGTAGGTTTATGTTTGTTTAAATGATCGAAACTATAAATCTTCTGTCAAGGTTTTTTAATACAGCAAGAATAAAACTCTAAAGTTATTACACATAATTATTCAAATAAGGTTCCTAACGCCTAACGTAGGCCTAACCGTTTTACCTAGGTTCATCAAATTAACGTTCCAATAAGAACGACACTAAGTTCTGTATTTTTAAATTACTTTTTAGCTTCTTTTCTTTAATTTTAGAACTTGAGTTAGGAGTCAGGTTAAACCCTAGGAAAATACCTTCCTTGTGATCAGCTCTAATGTTATAGTTTTTTTGATAACTTAGAACTAGCTTCAAACAAAAATTTCAAATTTCAAAACACTACCTTCTCAAACGATTCAGTTTTCGAATATAGATAAAAAAAATGTTTCGGTTGTCGAACATAAACTCGGTTCCCGAAGCAAGCTGTCGTGGCCCGAAATAACCCGACTGATGACGTAATGCGTAATTTTTGGAGGTTGCAAACGGATTAATTTAATTTACAGTATTTTTTATAGGAAAAATTGATTCAGTTTTTGAACAGCTTTCTGGAATGGATTAAATTAGAGAACCGAGGTACCACTGTGTAATAAAACATTACAATTTAAAGGAAATCTATTCATAAATAAAGTAATATGAAAGTAACCACTTTATCTGGAACCTTTAATATTTCAAACATTATATATGCAAAAACGGCTGGTTTGGGTTGAGAAAATATTTTACATACAAGTATTTTACATACAAACCAGCCGTTTTTGCATATATATTTCTCTACAAGTGGGTTTTTTCGACATCACTGATTTAAAACATTAGCATTAGTTTATAAAAGTTTACACTGCTGAAGCTTATGTTAACTTTAACCGCGATTACTTATAACCGAAAACTCGTGTAACAAAACATAAGGTATGGTTTTGTTTTTTTCCTATTGTGTAAGGAAACTTAGAAATTAGGATTTACTTTTTTATCGTGTTTTGAAATGTACGGAGCTTGTAACATTAATCAGCTACTCGGTCATTCGTTTTTCATAGATGCGGTTACTAATTACGCCACTTCTTGTCTTGTGACGTTCCCATTGTTGGTTTTGTGATCACGTGACAATACTTAAGATAAAAGCGTGAAAGACGTTACCGTTAGAAACTATATTGATTTACAGTTCTTAATTACGCACCCAAGATATCATTCAGAACAGTATTTTTTCATGCCAGGTTCCAGTGTGATATTTGAAATTGAATTAAGTCTTTTAAATATTTTAATCGTTTTTATAATTTGAATTTACTATTCTTAGCTGCTATTCTCATCAATACCATTTTTAAATTATCAGATATTTCGGCTTGTTATGTATTTTCTGTTGCATTTCGTAAACATATTTGTGTAAAATCCATAATAAATGTAATTTTTGCCACTCTGAAATGTGTTGCCTATTTAGCACTTTTCTTAAATCACTACAGTCAATGAGGCACATGTATATTTTAAATCTCTCTCTCTTTTGCTTTGTTTTGGTCACCTTACATGTGCAATGTGCAAGCATGTCATGCATTTTTTTTTACTTTTTTGAAATGTAGTACTTTTGAGAACTTTC
This sequence comes from Tachypleus tridentatus, assembly GCF_004210375.1. Lineage (NCBI taxonomy): Eukaryota > Metazoa > Arthropoda > Merostomata > Xiphosura > Limulidae > Tachypleus > Tachypleus tridentatus. Next base: position 994,134 of record NC_134835.1, read on the forward strand.
TAGTTGTTCAGAATAGTGTGCAGAGTTTATATAACACGTTATTTGTTTGATTTGAATTTTCGCACAGTTACATGAGGGCTATCTGCGCTAACCATCCCTAATTTAGCAGAGTAAGACAAGAGGAAAGGCAGCTAGTCATCATCACCCACCGCCAACTTTTGGACTGCTCTTTTACCAACGAATAGTGGGATTGACAGCGCTTTATAACGCCCCCCAGGCTGAAAAGGCGAGCACGTTTGGTGTGATAGGGATTCGAACCCACGACATTCAGATTACAAGTCGAATACCTTAACCACCTGGCCATGCCAGGCCAACAAGTAGTCAAAACGGTTATTAAGTTACTTCTACTCCTGTTATCTGTTGCTCAGTTCGTGGTTTCGTATGAAAGTAAAGAGCAGTTTTCTTCAACAACAGTTCAGATGCTTTCAAGGCGACAACCTCCCTTTATTTTCTGTTGGGAATTACCAGTCAAGTTAATGGCAGAATTCGCTCTGCAGGACTATGACAGTGCTGCTTTAATGTGATGTTGGAACATAGTTTAATATTATTTAATATTAAACAATATGATACATGCTTCATTCAGTAGAATTTGGAGAGGAATTAGACAGTTTAGATATGTAAGAGCACATGTATTTCAAATTAAACAAGTACTCACTCTGTGTTGTATTTTAAAAAGGATTGTTTATTTTATTTCTGTTTATTTGCAATTTTTTTACAACTGCTAGAAATCCCATCTTTTTTCACACACAAGTACCAGTGGTATGATGTTGAGCATATGCGAATCAGAGTTAAGACTAATGTGGAAATGTGACAAGGTCTCGCCACAATCGTTCCTTTATATATATTGTACGCTTTTTTGCATGCAGACAACATTACAATGGTGATTATTTGGTCACTTGATTAAATACTCTGACTCCCTACCTGAGTCATTCTTGACAGTCATTAGTCAAAACTGGACTGATGTATCAATGAGGACTCTGCACGTTAGGTGTCAAAACACTTGAATATGCAAATACCTCATGAAGAGGTGTGTTTGTCAAAGCTCTGAGCATCAAACTGTGTAATGGAAAGATGTAAAAACAGTAAATGACCACTTCTAGTTTGAGCCCAACTGTTCGCAAGGTGGTATTGCTAACCATATCATACGAAATAGAGAAAACTTGGTCTGTTCATAGATTTCTAGAATGAAGAGGAACATTACTTTGATTAGGAACCATGTTAGTGACCATGACTACGTTGAGTTGAAGTAAGCTAGCTTGCAACATTGACATATGGTTAGTTGAATATGGAATCTGACAATTAGACTGGATCACTAGCTCTCTTAAACAACTGCGTTAAGGATGTAGCTCGCCTTGACAGTTCAACAAACTGCTTAGTACCAACCTTTATCATTGACATTTTGGTGAAACCATTCCTTAACAGTCTGAAGAAATGGTGGAGCCATAGTGGATGGTAAATAATCTTTCCAAATCCACGGCCAAGTTGTACATACTCAAAAACAGATGAGCTGATGAGGGCGGGACATCACCATTATCAACAGGCAAAGAAGAAACAAAGAAATACCTAAAGAAAGAGGTAATCTTTGACAAACAACCCAACTTCACCAGCCACATAAATACTCTAACAGCTAGGGCTACCAAAAGCAATGCTGTGAAAGGTGCAGCTGTAAATCGAGCTGAAGAACAGAACCTACTTATTGTATTGTCTATTCCATCCTGAATTATACAGCACCGATAACCAGTTTGATTGCTGTATAACTTGATAAGACTGAAAACGTACAAAACATGCTTAAGACTGGTCACAGGAAATAATTCAAGTTCTTCTATCAGTGCGGCATCACGTAGCACCTACAGCATATGCAAGCAAAATTATACCCAGAGCCTTGCAGTGTAAAAAAAAGAAATGCATTGAATCATTATCCACCACAATCTAATCTTAGATATTTTAATTTAGCGTAAGTGGAAATGGAAAGCATGAAGGAAACTCTCTTTTAAATAACTAAAAGCAATGAAACATAAATAGGCAATGTCACTAACAATACTTGCAACTGACTCACAGGATACACTACATTAACATTGAGATTGATTGACCATCAAATGGATGGCAGAAAGCAAAGCAATTGAACAGCAAGATCACCATATGGATATACGTACCAGATCAAGCAGGACTAAAACTAACCAAAAGAAATCTGAAAAGCTTAGAATGGACGTTCCCTTATGAAATGCAGCATAACTCTACTAGCTCGATATTAATCTATTTTGCATGTGGTAACCATATAAGTTCTTTACCTACATTCAGAGAGAAATATGCTGCTGAAAAATGAAAAACCCATATGATGTAGACATGAAAAGCAAGAAATGGGATTCAAAGTGTGGTATAAAGCCAGAATATCGCTGACAACATCAGTATAGGAATTTTCTTATGCTTCTTGCAAGAAATAAAGTTGTAAATAAGAGGTCAACAGTTGTTGCAGGAGCTGCGGAACCCCACACTTTTTGCTAACAACCATTTTTTTCAATCGTGCAAAAAAAATGAAATGTCGCAGCTAGATAACATTTTGATTCTTGGTTAAAATGAAATTTTCGTTATTCTGTTGCTTGGTACATCCTGCTGGAATGAATATCGTTTGTTTTACTCTATTTAAATTCCTACATGACAACAGGAGCGGTGACGTAGGTGCGCGACATAAAAAAAATAATAATAAACGAGCAAGGCCACGGCGCTCGTACGGATCTGTACCACATACCGTGACCGCATTTGATTGCATATTATGACCGTTATCTTACAGAGATGTAGACACACACTATGTCAATCATGTATGTGTTGCATGGGACTGTGCGCGCGTATTGTTGCGTGACTTCAAATAGAATGTGACGATGTGTTTTTTTTATTCGTGGACCTTGAGTGCGTGGTGGCGAGCTAACTATCACAACATACACGAATATATGCATTCCAAGAACCGAAACAAAACGTAACACAGTATGCATACACATAACGTACATGTGTGCATGATAAACTACACACGAAGCTAGCTCAGACTAATTCTAAAACCTACCAGGCGTCTCATTACGACTCCAAAATTTCCCTCAGATGCCTTGATACAGAATTTAAGCTCAAGATGGATTATGCTTCTCCCAGTGAGGATCAGGAGAGTGAGGTACAAAATAAACTTAGATTAATAATTCTCAGTTTTTTCTTGGGCAGTTATGTTATGTATTGTAGCCATGTGAGTTGTAGGTTATCTATTTACAATTAAGCATTTAATAGGCCTACTGTGCACAACTCTGACACAACTCTGTTTAGACACTCGCAGGGGTGTGGGGTTTTCTAAATTCTAACTTTTGTTAAATTTGAGCAAATCCAATGAGAATGATGTTCAAGGTAATCCCACTTAATAAAGATCAGTAACCATGTGGATATGGGTAATTATTTATAATTATTAATTAAAAATTATTAATAAAAGTTTAGAGTGGCAGCCCTGAATTTGATATTCAAAACATAAATGGAAACATGACCTGTACGTGAGACTGGTCTAAATTGTCAATATCCCGTTCCACCCCCCCTCCCCAATGCAATTACAATTTTACAGTTAAGATTTCCAGAAAATGCCGAGTCTTTGATAATTAAAGAAAGGAGAACATTGTGAATTCCAAGAATATGAACTGCATTCACAAATCTATGTACATGCATACAGCTTTACGCACAGCTTAGTGTGATGAAGTGAAAACACAACACAAAGTCATTTGATTTGAAACATATTACTAAAATTTCATGTGTTTCGTCTAGCCTTAATCAAGTTCCATGTTTAGTAATCAGCCTATGTCCACAGTCCTGTAAAATTTTTTGACAACCTAAAATCTAGACCTTATATGTGGAAAACTTGAACATTTTGTGTCTGCTCAGTTAAACATGGTTAATTTTGCCAGTGGTAATAGATTCAGTGATTGTATCCAACCATCACATGGTCGGAAGATATTTTGGATTTCGCAGTGTGCAGCTGCCGTATCCGCCACGTGGTCACATTCATGTGTGCGTTCTAACTGTGCGGGTGGGGTGGGGGGAGAGGTACTCGCCTAATGGGTGTATGCCGCTCAAATAGGTTACTTTTTTCCAAAGAAAACCATAAACATGGGGTATGATTTGTGCCGGAAAATCCTTAAATATGCCCCCCCAATCCATTTTGACCTAAATATGGGTAAGTTTATCGCTCAAAATGATATTCTTACAGTTCTCGCACCGATTCCCGCTCATGCTCGATGTGTACATGTTGCGCACACCCGTGATTTTAAATGTTGCGCTTGAAATTTAAGAATCACGCGCTTGCGCACTGCTCCGATCCCTCGCCGGCCGGTCGGCCGCACGCAGCTAACTGGATAGCTTCGTACGGACCGGTGCGGGATGGGTATGTTATCAGCTAACTCGGTAGCTTCATATGGACCTGGATGGGTACGTTATATGGGGTAATGACTTCCTGCGCATCATGGAGAATTCCACAATGGATGTGAATGTAGAACGTACCCCATAAAATGCCCTTAAAATGGGTCAATTGTTCTTCTTAAAAATCCCTAATAATGGGTACCCTTTCTGCCAAAAATGACCCAAATGAAAATATAGGGTGATTTTAATTGGGAAACGTCCTACAGTCATTTCGTTTCGTATTTCAATAGGTCAGACCAAAGCCCCTTCCCAGAAAAAGAAAAATACAGTCATTGATGGAAATGTTCTGAGGTCCCAAGCTGCCTGTTAAACAAGGGAAATGTGAACAAACTATACAGCAGGCAGAGGTTCAGCAAAGCGCGTCGTCAGTAGAAACTGTTGGTCTATCGACAGCTTCAGAAGGCATCCATTCTTCTGTAGGTAGCAAAGCAAGTATGGATGACAGTTTACAGGCGGAATTGATAATCCCGTCAAAACCAAATCAACCACGAAATTTCCAGTACCCCAAAAGGGAACGCAAGCAATTCAAAGGATCATTTCAGCCGTCATGGTACGAAGAATTTCCTTGGTTACACTACATAGAGTTTTCAGATACGGTTCTTTGTCACACCTGCTTACTGGCAGAAAAAGAGCAGAAACTCAATGCAAAGTACAAGGAATCGGCTTTCCTCCGAGATGGCTTTTCAAACTGGAAGAAGGCATGGGAAAAGTTTCGAGATCACCAATGTCGCAGTGCCATAAAATGGCAGAAGAGAATGTAATAGTTCTTCCCAAAACATGTTCTGACATTGGCGAAATGTTGGACATGACACTGGGAGAAGAGAAGAAAGAATCTAGGAGCAACATGGCCAAAATCATCGAGAACTTACAGTTCTTGGTTAGACAGGGACTAACTTTGCAAGGACACAGCGATGAAGAATCGAACATCATACAACTTTATCACCTCAGAGCAAAGGACAATTCTAAAATGATAGAATGGCTTAAGAAGAAAACCAACAAGTATGTTACACATGATGTTCAGAACGAAATATTAGAGGTAATGGCATTGCAGGTGTTGCGAGATGTGGCGTCTTGTATCAGAAATGGTCGTTATTTCTCCATCCTTGCCGATGAATGCACTGACGTTGCAAACAAGGAACAGCTCACAATATGTGTTCGATGGATTGACGACAATCTGGAACCCAACGAGGACTTCATCGGATTTTATGAAATCCCCACCATAAAGGCAGATACCATCGTATTGGCCATCAAGGACGCGATAATTCGGATGAACTTGACCCTGACCAACTGTCGGGGCCAGTGCTACGATGCCGGATGTCCTATGGCTGGATCAAGAAGAGGTGTTGCTGAACAAATCCTCAAAGATGCTCCTAAGGCACACTATACACACTGACATGGGCATGCCTTAAATTTGGCAGAATGTGACGCAACAAAAGGGTCTAAGTTGTTAGCTGATACCCTAGATATCACATACGAAATCTGCAAGCTTATAAAATTTTCACCAAAGTGTCAAGGTCTGGTCGAAAAAATAAAAGCTAATATCAACCTAGAAACAGCAGGTCTAAAGGTGATTTGCCCAACTCGCTGGACAGTTCGCGGCCAGAGCTTCGACCGCATCATTGCCAACTACGAAGTGCTTCTCTTGGAGTGGGACGTTTGTCTGGAAGATCGTCTAGACTCTGAAATGAGGGCACGAATAATAGGTGTCAGATTCCAAATAGAGAAATTTGAATACTTCTTCACTCTTCATATTGTTGTCGCCGTGTACTCTTTGACGGACAGTTTGTCAAAAATATTGCAGAAGACCTGCATGTCTGCAACACAGGGGCAACAAAATGCAAAACTGGTAGCAGGTGTTCTTGATAAAATGAGGAATGATAGTAATTTTGACAAGATATATGAAGAAGTGCACCGAAAGGCAATGGAGCTCAACATTTTCGAACCTCAAATGCCAAGACAGAAGAGAGCGCCCAAGCGTTTTGAGGTAGGAACGGTAAGCCATCGTTCCCGTCGTCTCACAAGGAATTCTACAGAAGGCAATACTTTGAGGTTCTTGACCTTGCCATTAACGCAATCAACCGTCGTTTTGATCAGCCAGGCTTCCAGGCGTATCGACATATGGCAGATCTTCTTTTGAAATTTATTTGAGAAGAGGATACTCCTGATGAGCTGAAGTACTTGGCGGACAAATACGGTGATGTTCTGGACATCCTTTCTCTACAATTTGTAGAGGTGTCTACCTCTCCTCAATGGACTGTTACGCGGTAACTCTGAAGATCGTCACTTTGAATGCTTCAACGACATTTATCATAATGTTTTAATTATATTTGTTGTAAATAGTCTGCTATGGCCGAATTATCATTATTTTTACTTCTTCTACATACTTAATGTAAACGATATTTTAAATCACGTTCCGTCTGTTTATTCCAGCTTCTTCCATGTCAACATTCAAATTTATGAATTTCAATTTTCTCTGTTAACTGTATGTTGACTTTAGTATCATCAAATATTTGTTGTATCTTATCTATCTATTTAAATATAGGACAAAATATTTGTTTATTCTAAACGCATTAACTAATAATAAAACCTGGAACTTAAGGTACAGGTAAACGTTCCTTTAAATGTTTGAGTAAATAACATCATGAGGCTAATACAACAATGAGCTGGCATTCAAAGATTTATAAATATAACGAAGTGATCTTAACACATTCGCATGGGATACTATGTATGTGCCTTGTTTTGTTTCTGCAGTAGAAGTTATTCAGGGTTAGGTAATAAGGTGTTTATTTTCTTTCAACCCTTAATGTCAATGCTCAAGTTATTCTAGAGAATAGTAATTTCTGGTGTAGAATGGAATGTTGGTAGGAGACCAGGGTTTATATATTATTTTTTAAGGTTTTGAACTTTAATAAAAGGCCTATCTATTATGTATGTGCTTAACCTGTAGACGGTGTTAGATTTTTTAATTAGTTCTATTAAGGTTCTAAGTCTTCTTTGTGGGTAAAAAGTTGTAATAAAATGTAATAGTGAGTTTCTAATATAGGGTTTTATCCCTAAAAAGAAAATTGTTTACTTCACGTCTGATATACGTATCTTGATGTGTGTGTGTGTGTGTCATTGTGTGCATAATAATTCGTAAATATATCAGTTAGAAGCCTCTTATAAATGAAGTTATTAATGACAAGAATTTTATAATCTTTCTTTTTCAGATATATCATCAGAAAAAACAAAGCAGGTGGAAGTTATTAAACACTTAAAATCCTGCTTGAAAAAAGCATCTGTTGTTATGGGAACCTTTGACTTTCCTAACAAACATGACATACTGTATAAGGTACAAGAACTTCCACTCATTTCAAAGGTTATCGCTTTGTGATTATTATACTGTGACGATTATTCTTACCATGTATAAATCAAAAGTAGGCCATGTCTAGTTCGGGCCGGCATGGCCAGGTGGTTAGGACGCTCGTCTCGTAACCTGAGGGTCGCTGGTTCGAATTCCCCTCTCACCAAATACGCTCGCTCTTTCAGCTGTCGGGGCGTTATAAAATTATGGTCGATCCCACTATTCATTGATTGAACAGTAGTCCTAGAATTGGCTGTGGTTGTTGTTGACTAGCTGACTTCCTTTCTTCTTGTCTTACACTGCTAACTTAAGAACGGCTAACACAGGTAACCCTCGTGTAGCTGTGGGTCAAATTCAAAAACAAACAAATCCATGTCTAGTTCTGCATATTTAAAATCAGGACGAATAGTGAATATAACTGTCGCTTCGAACGAAAACAAAACGATTAAAAGAGATATCTGTGTTGTTCGTCCTTAATTTTCAAGTGGTAGACAAGAAAGTAGCTGGTGAACACCATCCGCTACAAACGTATGAACTACTGTAATCGAATTAGGGCCCGGCATGGCCTAGCGCGTTAAGGCGTGCGCTTCGTAATCTGAAGGTCGCGGGTTCGCTCCCGAGTCGCACCAAACATTAGGGCCCGGCATGGCCTAGCGCGTTAAGGCGTGCGCTTCGTAATCTGAAGGTCGCGGGTTCGCGCCCGAGTCGCGCCAAACATGCTCGCCCTCCCAGCCGTGAGGGCGTTATAAAGTTACGGTCAATCCCACTATTCGTTGGTAAAAGAGTAGCCCAAGAGTTGACGGTGGGTGGTGATGACTAGCTGCCTTCTCTCTTGTCTTACACTGCTAAATTAGGGACGGCTAACACAGTTTGTGCGAAATTCCAAACAACAAAAAACTAATCGAATTACGTGATTTCACCGAACTCTCAGCCTGAAAAATTAAGAGAGTAAATTCACAGTAACATAATTTGAACTGCGAACCTATTTAAATTCCTAAGTCACGCTGGACAAGTGATAAAAGAAACATAAAAACATTATGTATGTGCACCTGATTAAACAGCAAATCTACTGATACATAAAATATAGATCAACTAGATAGTGAACCCCGGATAAACCTAATTACTCATAATTGTACTTCCACTTGAAATAAACGTTTATTCATATTGCATTTGTATTACACTTGAAATATATAGTTATGTATATTAAATGTATATTGTAATTTGAATACACAGTCCACTCTTCTGAAATAAATTCAAATTTACTTTAAGTTTGATTCTTTGACATTAAAGATTAAGTTCTTTAACGTACTAATCTATTATATTTAAAATGATTTTATTATATTTTCAAAATAAACAAATGTGTTTTACAGTCTGAAGTGTATGAACTATAACTAAGTTACAAGTTCTGATGGACCAAGTGGTTAACGAATTTTTTCTTAGGTTGTCACGTACACAAAGTAATGTTATCTGTATACACACACTGCTGGCCGAAATCATAAGGCCAATGAACATAAGGAAAAAATAGGCATTTTCCGATGTTAGACTCAACCACTTGTTTGAGTAGCACTTCGAAAGATGAAAATAAGAAAAGGAAAAATAAAAATAAAAAACATTTTCAGTATTTTATAGGGAAAATGTGAACACTATGAAATTAGCACAAATACTAGCTGGCCAAAAGTTTAAGATAATACCAAAAATAAGTCATAAACAGGGTAAGAAATGCCCAACAAGAGGTCTCAGTTCTAAGTTGCACGGCCGTCAATGCGAATAATTGAAAACATTCGCTTTGGCATGTTCGATATAAGCGATTGCAGAAGTCTGGCTGGAATGTTATTGCAAATAGTGAAGATGGCTTCACGATGATCAAACACTGTTTCGAATTGACGTCCATTTTTATACACTACCCTTGCCATCCACCCCCAAACATTTTCAATGGGGCTCAATTCGAGAGAACACGCTGGATGGTCCAAAGGAATCGCGTTATTCGTCATGAAAAAGTTCTTTGTCCTGACATTGGCATTGTGGATTGCAGCGTTGTCCTGCTGAAAGATTCAGCCATTTCCACACAAACGAGGGCCTTCAGTCAATAAGGATGCTCTCTCCAACATGGCAATGTAGCCAGCTTCTGTTTGACGCCCCTGCATAACCTGAAGCTCCATTGTTCCATAAAAGGAGAAAGCATTCCAGATCATGATGGACCCTACTTCATTGTGTCGTGCATAAAATGTCTCCGGTGGGATATCATTATCGTACCAGTTACGTTAGAAGTCATTTGGACCATCCAGGTTAAATTTTGTCTCATCAGAAAACAAAAGCTTTTTCCACTTTTCTACGTCCCATGTTTGGTGCTTCTCAGCAAACTGTAACCGAGCTGTTTCATGGTGTGGAAGGAGGTTTGGCCTTTGAAAACGTTTACAGATGTTAAAGTTTTTTCTCTCGTAGATACCGTCTTATTGTTCTTGAGCCACATTCTGCGTCCGTTAGGGCCTTAATCTGCTTCGACGATCGGTTGGTGTCTTGCCGGACAACCCGTCGAATCATGTATAAGCGAAAACGGCTCCTTTAGGTTGAAAAAATATTTTACATAGAAGAGCGAACAACGTTTCGACCTTCTTCGGTCATCGTCAGGTTCACAAAAAAAGAGGTAATTGATCGGAAGCTGAACACATGATTGAAAGAGGTTGTGTAACTGAGTCTCGGAATGTAGAGGGCGGTGTTAGATGTTTGAATATATAATTTTATTTATTTTATTATATTAATACAGGTATAAAGGCGTTCCTTTATATTGGTTTATTTTGGGTTTAAGTTGTTGTATAAGAAAGGCTTCTTTAATTTTGCGTTTCTTTATGTTTGTTTCTTTATTTAGTATTTGAGTGTTTTCTATGGTTATGTTGTGTTTATTTGACTTGCAGTGTTCGAAAACGTGTGAAGGTGACTTTTTATGTTCTTTGAATCTGGTTTCCATTTTTCTACTTGTTTCTCCAAAATAGAAGTCGTGGGAGTTATCACATTCGAATCGTCCTGCTCAACGCCGGCGAAATTTTCTTGAAGCGACCACATGAAATCCTCGTTCTGTATCCCTCGGGGTCTTTTAAGAAATTTTCAACAGCAGTTTTACAACGACCAATCTCACTAGCAATGGCACACTGAGAGAGACCTTGCTTTTGCAGCTCGACAATTCTGCCACGTTCAAACTCTGTTAGCTTTTTAGCCTTTGTTTTGTTTTTACCCAATGTAAAACAGGAGATGTCAGTGGGAAATGTTCTCAACGCTTTTGCTTGAACATAAATGACTAAATTTCGTTTCGTGTTTACCGATTAATGCTTCGTTTCAATATGGTCTGAAGCTTTTGACCAGCTAGTATTTAGGCTAATTTCATAGCGTTCACATTTTCCATATTAGATGCTAAAAAAGTTTTTTATTTTTATTTTCCATTTGCTTATTTTCATCTTTCGAAGCTTTACTCAAATAAGTGGTTCAGTCTAACAACGCAAAATGCATATTTTTTCTTTATGTTCGTTGGCCTTAAGACTTTGGCCAGCAGTGTATATTAGACGTATATTTATATTGATAAATCTCATTATAGTTGAAAATAATTTAACATTAGTATTATTTGTTCACCACTTATATTCATCGAAGTGTCGTTAAATTATAAAAATAACAAACCATCATAAATTTATATCAAGGACAGATAAAGATTTGCGTTAGATATTGCTAGGCGAAAATATTAAAAACTACATACGTGATACTTAAAAATGAGATGAGTTCAATGTATTCCTAACATTTGTTAATCATCAAAGTTCATCCTCCTGTATACAAATATCGATTATTTGATGAAAAGAAATTTATTCCAGGTAAATTTTACGCAAATATATCTAATTGAACACTGGAATATCCCACCTTTTTTTTCGTAGATTTGAACTCCCGTCATACCAAACACACTTTCACTATTATAACACTGTTATAATATGATGATCAGTCTCATTATTTATTGGTAAAAGTGTAACCCAGTTGTTAACATTGGGTGGTGTTGATTATATGTCTTCCTTCTCCAGTCTATAACTCCTAAGTTAAGGACAATTAGCGCAGGTAACCCACATGTAGCGTTGTGCAAAATTCAAAACAACCTAGCCAAATGTGGCATTTATGAAGTTACGAAAACTGATGAAGTAATGAATAAACATTTTGAAACTAGAAAGACGTTTCCATATGTTTTCTAAATCAAATAGGACACGTTTGTTTGAAAAATATATGTATCAGTTTATGTATATTATATATTTTTCTTTATAGTTGTTTTTCAATCACCATGGTGAACATATATATTAATAGATTTTAAGAACATACACCAGTGATGTGTATTAGTTATTATCAAACAGTCATGGTGTTATAGTTGTTTGTTTGTTTTGGAAACACACAATGGCCTTAACACGATTTGCCATGCCGGGCCTGAGGGGTAAGAGAGAATACAACGGCTTGTTCAGGAAATCTTATTTGGGTTTTAAGGGATATTTCTTTATATCTCGGAAGCAGTTAAGTGTAGTATGAACGTACAAAGTAATAACTTGTAACACACGTACATTTCAGTGTAGAAGTTTAGAGCTGTACCTTAACTCTGATTGGAAGTTGAACTTTTAAAAAGTTAACTGTATGTCATATAAAAACCTGACAAATGAAAATATTTATGACAAAATTATGAACATTTTCAGACACTTACGTTTCTGTTAATTGTTTGTGTTTTTTTCATTTTCGCGCAAAGCTATACGAGGACCATCTGCGATAGCTATCCCTAATTTAGCAGCGTGAGACTAGAGAGAAAGCAGCTAGTCATCACCACCCGCCGACAACCCTTGAGCTACTCTTTTATAAACGAAAAGTGGGATTGACCATCATATTATAATGTCCCCACAGGTGAAAGGGCGAGCATGTTTGGTGCCACGAGGATTCGAACCCGCGATCCTCAAATTACGAGTCGAACTGTACATACATTCCAACAAGTTTCTATACGTTCAATTATTATTTATAATAACAGTAAATTTATCGCAGAGGTTAGTGGAAGTTGCAGCTTAACAAATACTACTTTATTTTGTAGTATAATAGTATATGTGAGTTTGTTAAACGTATGTCGCTACATACAACAAATATCCGATGTTTTCCTCCGTTTTCAAAGTGCACAACTTTTATTGTCATTTTGGTCTGAGAATCAGTGCCTGAAAACGAGTAACATTACATACTCTGAGCTTGTAACGTTATTACATATTTTTCTCTTTAAAATAACAAAAATATCCCTTTTGCGTTTATTGTTTTGAAGAGTATATATAAAAAAAAAAAAAAAGTGGGTGAAAATGAGGAATTTCTATGTAGTAAAATTGTTTAAGTAAACTGTTACTAATGTACAATGCTCACTGTCATGTTTACGTTATTACATTTTGTGGCAGCTTAAGAAATTACATAAATCAAAAGTTTAAAAATGTAAATTTCAATGTATTTCTCAATATAACCTTAAAATAGATATTTTTATCATTTGTTTTCGTAATTTTATCTTCTTGAAGTCTTAATTAAATTATTTATAGTTTACTTTTGATTACCCATCTAGGTTTCCACATAAATATTATTATTATGACGCATAGATCTAAAAGTACCAATCGAGGTTTAAAGTCTCAACTTTATTTTTGAGTAATTACAAATTCTCGTGACTTATCACATGAAAGTGGAACACCCACGCACCCCGCTAGTACAGCGGTATGTCTCCCGATTTACAATGCCAACATCAGGGGTTCGATTCCCCTCGGTGGGCTGAGCAGATAGCACGATGTGGCTTTGCTATAAGAAAAACAAAAACACACGGAACACCCACCTACCAATTAGTCTTAAAATTAATAGCAGGATGCTTGAATTAACATTTCTGGAAAAGAAACAACAAAAATGTTCATTGAATAAATTAGCTTAAACATCTAAATGATTCATGTTTAGGTAATAATGAAACTTGCCTAAATTAGATTTTCTAGTTTTAATAATTCTATTTTCTAACAATTCTGTAAATACAAAAGTCAAATATTTTTAAAGATACAAATTGTAAAACTATTAATTATTTCCAGTATTAATAATATATATTATGTATTATATTGTGTTTTGTTTTACAGTTTTCAACTTCCGTAAGTAAAATAAAACTAAGTATTCAATAAGTTGCCGAGATCAAGCTTTCTTTACATAATAAGTGATATTTTGATATGAACAGTTGATGTATAAATATATATTTATATATATTGCCAATTTATTCGGTCTTATAGAACTAATGTTTTGAAGCTGTCAATTGTTATTGTACAGAAATTTAGTTTTATGAAATACAGGCAAGACGTGGTTGCAAAGCTAGAAAAAATAACTCCAAACACTGATGTTTCTTCTAATTTTAAATTAAGATTCCAGTGTGAGAATACGTTTTAAAATTATAGATTAGACTTCCTTTCATACGTTAAATTAACCATCAACTAACCGTCATGATCCATGTTTGGATCCATATTGATCCATATTGTCTCTCTGACGCCTCTCTTCATTCTCGGTCCTAACATCATGTCATCATCATCATCATTATAATTGCTATCCATAGTGTTATGCCAAGGCTGTAGACATGGAAGATATTACAACGTAACACAAGCATCACCAAATAAATATTTAACATGTATATTATGGAAAAGCAAAATTTGAAAGAGTATCTATATAGAATAACAAAATCAGCACGACACAGGCTTATTGTAGGAAGAGTAAAGAATAACGTGACTTACTACTAATGAGGTAGGAATGACGTAACTTACTGATATTAAGCTAGGATTACGTAACTTACTAATGATAAGCTAGGACTAAGAGACTTACTAATAAGATTTTTCCTTTTTGTTAAGCATCTTTCTGGAAAAAATTATGTGAAGTTTTTAATCAACACGAAGTTTGATAAATTTAGCTTTGTTTTGAAACCTCAAAGTAAGAGAATCGTGTAACAGAGAAAGAAAAATAGTGTAATTAAGAGTAGTGGATAATGTGATAGAAATTATAAAGTTTGATGTGTTCTGTGGCAAAGTAAGTGTGAAATATTAGACTTTAGTGTAATGCGAAACTAACCATGGTTTGATGGAAATTGATGGCTACATAAATGTTATCTGTGCTAGCAGTCCGTTATTTACAACTGATAGACTGAAAGAAAGGCAGCTTGTCAATAGTAAGAAGCACAAGTTATTAGGCAGCTCTAACCTAATAGTAGGATATGACCATCACTCTTATAAACCATAGAATTCCCCAAAGTGCAAAGCTCCTTTTTACGAAACTGACCCTTAAATTCATAGTACAACACGCTAACCATCGACGCACGACCAGCCCATGGACTCAGAGGAAAGTCTGCCTGCGTACGAGGCTAAAAATGGAGTTTCTATACTTGTGGTGGACAGGGCACTTATAGCCCATCTGGGGGAATATTTCCTCCCGACACATATTATTTATGTTTTTTACCTAAAAAAGAGAATATTCTAAAAGTTGTTGGTAATTAGAACATTTCTTTTCTGTGAATGTTTTGAATTATGTGTCAAAAAATGTGTCACAAGACGCTTTTTAACTGAAAAGACATTGTGTAGGCAAGCAATAGAGTATTATATGATACTGTTTTACTGGAAGAACGTATGTGAACATGTGTGGAAAAAACACACCTAATATTTAATATCTGAATCCCCTCTTGTTTAATAAAGCATTTATGATATTTGAGGAAAATAACATTATGTTCAACATTTGAAAGTTCATATGACTTATGCAATCCTCTCTTAAACGATAAATTAGTTGTGATGTACAGAAAAACACCGGATAATTAAATGGGAATAGAAATAAATTAAATTTAAAAATAACTTCTCCAACGATAAAACTAAACAAACCATTTCAGATGTGCTGTTCATAATACATTGATGTCTGTTGAGTTTTATATTGTCTGCAACACCAAGGCCTGAAATTTAAATATATATGTACATATAACGGATAACTTACACAAAATGCACAGTGCTTTCGTTCCAATATAGTCTCTAAGCCTTATATAAAATAAGCAAAGAATACCAGAGGATGAATAATAAGTTTGTTAAGGGAAAAGCTACACAATGGGATAGCTGTTCTGAAATCATCACTGATACAGTTGCTTGGTGTTCAGCGTTATAAATTTTCAAACTTACCGCTGGACCACTAGGGATGAATAAAGCAGTTTGTATCGAGTTTGAGTTCATTGTTGTTAATTTAGCAATTGATATAAAACAGCACGAAAACAGTCAGCAATAACAACAACAAAAGATAGACTGCCAGTTTTATTATTAATTAATATGTTATCTTAAAAGCAAATTAACGACTTGGGTTGTGTGTGTGTTTTCTTATAGCAAAGCGATATCGGGCTATCTGCTGAGTCCACCGAAGGCGACTTGGGAAGAAAAGTGTAAAAGAAAAATCCCCGCATGAAATCGACTTACAAAAAAAAAAAAGCGCTAAAGAGAAGCAACGACAGTTGAGAATAATTACATTTAAGAAAACTTAGTCTTTAAATAGTTTCGTTACTCATAAAACCGCCAGTTCAGTTATTCTACACGTACTTTCTTACTGAATTATTTTGATTTTTAAACAAAGTGCCGTTAATCGTAAAATTGTCATTTTGTCTACTTAATCTACTTTTTTATCCGGATAATTGTGATCTCTAAAAATAGTTTCGTTAATCGGTTAAACTCTTATATCATCTCTTACCACACATTCCTTCCTCGAACATATCCTCTTGTATTATATGCGGAAAGGTATAAACTCCGCTGTGAAGTGAGAAGACAAAAGCTAAAAGAATGCAGTTTATCATCATCTTGATTGTCATTTGGAGTGTTTCAAATACGCTTCGAGTCGTTATACATAACTGAACGTAGCCTCGAGTAGAATCATGAAAGTTACACTGGTTTCAATGGAAAATTAGCTTCGACAAAGGAAGTATGCCTCTATTGGTTTTCTCAATGAATGTAAACATTATGATAGAAATCTAAAAGAAACTAAATTTCGATCTCATAAAGTATTGCGTCATGTCATAGTTTTCATTATGAATATCAATACAGTTCGGTCCAGTTATCATGATAAAGAGTAGGTTCCGTCACACAAATTCTCAGCTTTCTTATTTTTCTACCTGCGATAAAACGCATTTTTCTGTCAGAAACCTGGTATATATATAACTAAAATATTCCTTGAAGAATTGGGATAAATACCATAAAAAAAAAAAGGTTACCCAATTAAAATTTTCACGAACGTGAAATTCACTTATTACTTTGTTTTACAAATAACTGATATCACTTTAAAAAATAACTCGAATTGGTCCGGCATGGCCAGGTGGGTTAAGGCGTGCGACTCGTAATCTGAGGGTCGCGAGTTTACATCCCGGTCGTGCCAAAGATGCTCGCCCTTTCAGCGGTGGGGGCGTTATAATGTGACGGTCAATCCCACTATTTGTTGGTAAAAGGAGTAGCCCAAGAGTTGGCGGTGGGTGGTGATGACTAGCTGCCTTCCCTCTAGTCTTACACTGTTATACTGGGGACGGCTAGCGCAGATAACCCTCGAGTAGCTTTGTGCGAAATTCTAAAACAAAAATAACTCGAACTTCTCACAAATATCTAGCTTTATTATTTTCATTAGTTTTAATAATTAAAATGTTTCAATTGTTCTAAGGATTTTAGAAGTTAGAAATTTAACTTTTGGACATCTTTCAAGTTTGAACTAATGAAACTTTTTTAAAGTAAGTTTTTGTGGAGGCGTCTACTAAAGGAAATGATAAAGTTGTGGTTAAATTAGATACAGAATTACACATTTGTAAATGCTGCCACTTGGCGATATAAATATGTAGTCATCTCTTTTGTATTATGTTGCAAAGACACTTAATAAACTTTTGTGAATTAGGCCATACTAAATGTTTTAGTTGTTATTTCTCCCCAGTCTTACTCTAGTAAGAACAGGTTAAGTTTTAAGTGGTAAATATAACTTAAATTATAGAGGCCGTTACCTTTGTTGATGCTAGTTAGGAATACGTTATTAGGGTATATCTCTGTATCAGTTCATAAACACAGATCTAATGCAGTTCTTATCTATGTATTTTTTTTTCTAAACCAGATTGTCCAATTATTCAAAAACGTAATAAAATTATTTAGATGTACTTTACTTCAAAAGCTGAGTTAAAACCAAAGCTCGTAAACAAACTGATTTAGTAATTATTTAGAGCAGAATTAAAAGAAAATTATTAACATTCTGTGAACATTGATAACTACTTTGATGCACTAGGACTTTTTCAAGCTAACGTTATTTTATTAGCTGTAACGTTAAAATATTTGAAGGCAATTTGTATGTTTTAAACAGAATCACATCTTTACAAGCGAATAAAACCTTATGAAAGATCAGACAAGGCCGCAATGTTCACTTCACTTCTAAATTTTAAAAAAAATCATCTTTACAAAGTTTGTCAGTGTTTCGTTTATTCCATACATCTAAAAACTAAGACTCTCGAAAGTCAAATATGTGCTGTATCACAACCGTGAGCGAATCCCTCAAGCATGTGGATGGTAAACCAAGGGAGAAATGTTTAGTTTTATTACCTAATTAAATGCAGATGTGGTTGCTAATTTAGAATATTTATATTATTTCAAGTAAAAACCTCAAACGAACGATACCTTGCTTCCATTAGAATGATTCGCAAACTTTGAATAAGTTTTCGTTTGATTTTTAATTTCGCGCAAAACTCCAAGAGAGATATCTGAGCTAGCAGTTCATAATTTAGCAGTGTAAGACTAGATGGAAGGCAGCTAGTCATTACCACGCATCGCTAACTCTTAGCCTACTCTTTTACCTACGAATAGTGGGATTGACCGCTGTGTTAGAATGCCCCACGACTAAAAGGGCGAACATGTTTGGTGCGACGGGGATTCGAACCCGCGACCCTCAAATGGCCATATGTTTCCGTAATTGTGACTGGAAAATAAATTAAAGAAGTGGTGTAGGTTGATCAGTTATTTAATAATGAAGTAGATTACCTAGAAATTAAATTTAAAAATAAACAAAAAAGAGAAAAAGAAATACGTAAGAAACTGAAACGTTTCCAATAAGTACATATGAGTAATACTCTTTAGACCAAGAAGGAAGCACTGTCTTGTGAGAACAGTGATTTTATTAAACATTTACAGTAAATGAGGTGTTTCAAAAACTTGAGTTTCTATACTTACGAGAAGAAAATAGATACAAAAATAGTTGTTTAAATTAATTTTTTAAAGAAGGACAAAATGAGTTGCTTCATAATGTAGAAAAACTGAAATATACTAAACAATGGAAAGAAATCCGAATCGTCATTGTGAGTTAAGTTGACAGTTAATATCAAAATTATCTTTCTGGTATAGATACTACTTTAAAATATCTAAATAACGTAATTTTAGCAAATATTTAAGCCGGCAGGATGTTTACAGAATTCGTTGGTTGTTTGGAAGTGCCTGGCATGGCCAAGCGCGTAATCCGAAAGTCGCGGGTTCGAATCCCGGTCGCACCAAACATGCTCGCCCTCCCAGCCGTGGGGGCGTATAATGTGACGGTCAATCCCACTATTCGTTGTTAAAAGAATAGCCCAAGAGTTGGCGGTGGGTGATGATGACTAGCTGCCTTCCCTCTAGTCTTACACTGCAAAATTAGGGACGGCTAGCACAGATAGCCCTCGAGTAGCTTTGTACGAAATTCCAAAACAAACTTGTTTGGAAGTAAGAGCAAAGCTACACAATGGACAATTTGTGCTATACCTATTACGGGTATTGAAAACCTGTTTGTTGAGTTGTAAGTTCGCAGACATACCGCTGAGCCACTGGGGGGCATTTTGTTATGGTAAGCTATTTCAGCATATTCTTCTTCAACCCTCACTACATTAGTTCTACTGTTCTAGCGGTGAGAGTCCGCAGACATACCGCAGTAAATATAATGTTAGTAAACTGACTTAGAGTTTAAAAGTCATCTTGATAGTACATGTACGTATTTTTAAATGTATGTCATTTCCCCGGTAATCCTACATTTATACAGGAATGTAAATAATATGTATCATTAATGTTACTAATTCATTTTTGTGAATCATTTAGTCAACAAGCTGTTTAAAATATTAAGTAAAGTATTTGAAACCAAGTGATTTATCAACAGTCACCTAGAAATATCTGTTTCAATGAAATCCAAACCTCATCAATAAATTGTGACCATTAAAAAAAGATAAAAGAAAACAAGAGTTGTGGTATTTTATGGATGGTGTTTTTGATCATACCACTATATTCTTATTGAAATTTCTAGAATATTTAAAATTGGTGCCATTTACTTATTGTTGCGAATTATTTATCCAAACAAGCTGTTTAAAATGATAAAAAACTTGAAACCTAATTTACCACTTGTCATTGAGTTACACTGATTACAAAGAATTCCACTTATCATTATCAAAGCTGTATGTTTAATTACATTTTTCTTTAAATTCTTTTTACTTTTGTGTAATTTAAACTTGTATGGGTTTTAAAATTGATTCATGCTATTAAATGAGTAATGGTTAGATGAAGCTACAAGCAATATCCTTAAACAATCTTAGTATTTTCAAAAACAGAGATTACAAATTTCTGAGAAATATGTTCTCTATCGTGATTCTGGAAACTTTTAAAAGTAAAGATATCGTAACTTCTAGAAGCGGGGTGAATGATTCTCATGTTATCAATTGGTACCCACTTCTTCTGGTTTTTTGATTAGAATTCTTCTTCTGTTTGTTTCTACTGTCCTGTCACGGGTGTTGATACATAATTGACGTAAGAAACGTCTTTCATAGCTGTGTTGAATTTTGTTTACTATTTCTTTAATGGTTTTAGTGAATTCATTAATAACTGTTTTTGCATTTCTGATTTCTTCCTAGTTAACGACAGTTAACTTGTAAAACTTCGTACTTTAAAGTATTAATAGAGATTGTTTGAAGCATGGCCAGGTGGTTAAGGCACTCAACTCGTAATCTGAGGGTCGAGGATTCGAATCCCCTTCACACCAAACATGGTCGCCCTTTCAGCTGTGGGGGCGTCGTAATGTGACGGTCAACTCAACTATTCGTTGGTAAAAGAGTAGCGCAAGAGTTAATGGGAATGACTAGTCTTACACAGAGGAATAATAAAAACAACAAAAGTTTGGTTGTGGTCTCCGCTGATGTTTTCGTGCACTTGGAAGTTGGATATGCGAGGTATTAATTCATACAGAAAACATTTTCAAGTCTGGTATAAAGTAATGTATTATAATTATGATTGAGCATGAAATGTTACTGTTAGATTTACACCGAGTCTATTTTTTGTTTTAATCATGTAAGATGGAGGAGTTTATTAGTACTTATTTGAATGAGGCCCGTTTCAGAGTAGTGGAAGATAATTAATATAAGCAGCATATAAAAAATGGCTATTCCTCTTTCGTTTGGAGACAATGTTGAAGTTAGGATACTATTATCGTTTAGTAATGTTTCACTAAACTTTTATTTTGGTAACTTGTTTTTATTACAGCTGGTTAAATCTTTTTTATTTATATTAATGTCAGGTTATCATTTGGATTTAACTTTGTGTAAAAGTGATGATAACGAGCAACTTCAATTCTAGTTAATTTTTAAAGTTTTCTATTTAATTTCTTTAGCTTTGGAAGATGTTTTTAATGGAGGGATGCACCCACCTGATAAGAGTTTTTATCTCGCTCTTACAAGTTTCACACAAACTGTTAAAATAGTTATCTTTGGTTTGCGTTTTGGCATTATAATTGTGCTTGTTTTTTACAAATGCACAGCTTCATGCTCTATTGAAAATTACGTTATTAAATTAAAGGAAGCTGCATTCTTAAGATAGCATGTCATCTGTAAATTTAAAATACCAATACATATTTTTATTGCAATATGCTCCACTTTACACTGATCTTTCCCACATAAAGTGAGTAACCCAGTACAGTAGTTGGCTCGGACGATAGGAACTTATTGAATCCCTTCACCGACAGAGATGCCGATAAGTGCAACAGGAATCTGAGAGAAATAGCAGGGAAAGAGAAAGGGTAATCTGTATAAATAAAAATATACAAAACTGAAAATTGAGGTCAAGCCGAGAACCAATTTTTCAAAGTAATTTTATTTAAAAACTGAGAAATTCCCTCACTCTATACTTTTATAAAGTCAAATATTACACTTTAAAAATACACAATCTGTTCTACCAATATCAGCATGAATTTTAAAAACCATTTAAATATTACACTCTAAAAATACACAATCTGTTCTACCAATACCAATATCAGCATGAATTTTAAAAACCATTTAAACCATAAATAGTGAGATATCTTTAAGGTGTCCCCATTCTAAACACTATTCTCATGAAATATGCACATGCACAATAAAATCAAAACCAAGGTTCCTTGTTCCTCATATTAAGTTCACGTTTTCAAGTGCCACACTCAAGGCTTACAAAGGACTTCTGGAGACTGTAGGTGAAGAAGAATCAAAGGAGTTGAACTGTCTTCTCCCTTATCTGTCTTTTGTTTTCTCACAGTTTGGTTCAACAAAGGGAATATCACTGACATCAAGAGGATTTTGAAAGGTCTTGTTGCTAATCACACCAGAAGATGTGCTAATTGCCCTCTTCGAAACTGAAGAAATAACACTTTTCTTTGGAGTGTGATGGCTTGGAGTTTGAGAGTATTCTTCAATTCTGATCCTATTCCTTACTTCACACTAATGCACACTAATTTCAGGTCAGACCAAGAACCAATTTTTCAAAGTAATCGTATTTAAAAAACTGAGAAATTCCCTCACTCTACACTTTATAAACTCAAATATTACACTTTAAAAATATACAATCTGTTCTACCAATATCAGCGTGAATTTTAAAAACCATTTAAATATTACACTTTAAAAATACACAATATGTTCTACCAATATCAGCATTTTATAAAGTAAAATATTACACTTTAAAAATACACAATCTGTTCTACCAATATCAGCATGAATTTTAAAAACCATTTAAATATTACATTTTAAAAATACACAATCTGTTCTACCGATATCAGCATGAATTTTAAAAACCATTTAAACTCTAATAAGTGAGACATTTCTAAGGTGTCCCTATTCTGAACACTCTTCACATGAAATATGTACATACACAATCTACCACATAGATTTGGAGAATCGTTTTCATCACATGTGTTTCTTGAACTTTTTGCTCTTGATAACCGTCTTTGGGAAGAAACTAGAAGCTTCATTGAACGGTGTGAGAGTTCTTTTCTAACACTTGTGTTCCAAAGTTGTTGATATATCAGACTTTAGGTGTAAAGTAGCCAAAACATGTATAGAGATACTGAAATGTTTTACAACTGGATTATTTGCTGAAATGGTTGAATGGCTGCATAGGTTGGTACGACATGCTAAGGTTAACTATAGGGTTTTTAGCTTGGAAATATTTTCAATGCTGGTCAATGAACCAGAAAGAACCCAGAAGTAAAACAAAATAATGTCAGCAGACAAGCAGATAAGATACTGATTAATTTCTGAACCTCTTCAAGAGACAGGTCAGTATCTTATCCAATGCACTTTTTGATTTTACTACCTTATTGGAAGGTTTTACTCCGAAATTTAATATACATCTCATTGAACATGTTATCCAGCAGTTAACAGAACTGGCAAAAATAGAAACTGAAAAATGTTTGTTCTTTGACAGTCATCATCAGATTGAAAATACTCGAAAGAAGAGATCAGATATTTTACTGTTAGCTTTTATCGGTTTGAAACATCTTTGTCAGTCTCTGCATGGAGATGTTGAGCTGTTAGATCTCACTGTTATGAAATACCTTCTACCAAACATCCTGATGTTGAGGGAAGTCAACCTATACCTCGAGCCCAGCAAATAGTTAAAGATAACGCTGTTAATTTTATTTGTTACCTTATGAAGAAGAACCAAGAAGCTTCATTGAAGGGTGTGAGAGTTCTTTTCTAACACTTGTGTACAAAAGTTGTTGATAAATCAGACTTCAGATGTAAAGTAGTCAAAGCATGTATAGAGATACTGAAATGTTTTCCAAGGTAGTAAAATCAGAAAGTGCATTGGATAAGATACTGATTAATTTCTGAATCTCTTCAAGAAACAGATCAGTAGTCTGCAGAACAATAGGAAAGTTGTTATCTCTAACGTACTGTGACGATCTTCTATCCAAGTCCAAATATGCTGGGATAGGATTCCAGATTGAATAAATATCATAATACTTACCTCATTTCTGTCAGACTTAATTGGATGGCAAAATAAAAACCTACAGAGATAATGATTTTGTTGTTAAACGTTTTTATATAAATACATCTTTAATAATTGGTTTTTAAACATTTGTATTTGTAGCAACAGTGTTAACAATAGATCACTGGTATTTCATACTTAGTATTTATTTTCAGGTCATAAGTATAAATACAGTGGTTTTAGATCAGTGTTACAGTTACGTGTTCATGTTTCATTAGATGTAATGTGTGGGTTTTATTTAGGAACTTAATACTGACATATACTTTTAATTTTACTTATTCTATGATATTATTGTCTTTAAGGATAATTTAATTAAATGGTAAGGTTTGGTTTTGTTTGTTTGTTTTGAATTTCGTGCAAAGCTACTCCAGGGCTATCTGCGTTAGCCATCCCTAATTTAGCAGTGTAAGACTAGAAGGAAGGCAGCTAGTTATCACCACCCACTGACAACTCTTGGCCTCCTATTTTACTAACAAATAGTGGGATTGACCATCACATTATAATGCCCCACAGCTAAAAGGGCAAGAACGTTTGGTGTGACAGGAATTCGAACCGGCAACCTTCAGATTACGAGTCAAGTTTCTTAACCGTCTGGCTATATCGGGCCACTAATATCTGGTAAGGAACCTGCTAGGTTGAATAAATAATATTAAAATACAATAACAGTAACTTTTACATAAGGTAAATTTTGACTTTTAATAACTTCATCCTTTCGACCTTTGGTAAGACATAATCATCAGTTGGAAATAGTTCTTATTGTATTTTGAAATTATCTCTTACCTTATTTTCTGAGATATTATACCGTGATACTTGCCAGGTTAGTTTTGTTTTCCCTGTAATGAATTTACTACAAAATAATAAGATGAATACATAATCATTTTATCTTTCGTTAAATTCTAACTTACGAAATATATTAATAAACTAGATATTTGGTGAAACGACCTCTAACGTGTTTTCTTTCAACAGCAGATAAAAACAAAATGAAGAGTAAGAAAAATATTTTTTCAAGTTCATACGTCATGTTGTGTTGTATCGTACAGTTTATAATTCTTTTCGTGATTTATGGCATGTGCACGGTACACTAACGTCACGACAGTACAAATTATAACGTTAAGTACCCCTTATATGGAATCATTTTAGTGTTTACTGACTGAGGGACAGACAGATAACACCCTACAATATAATAGTGCAAATGATTAAAACAGAAGATCACCAAAGGCTCTCTTACACCGCAATAATAATAAAAAAGAGCCGCTCTGTATTCGGAGAGTGGTTGAGAATTGATACCATATTATTAGTATCCTCCGGTGTAGAGTGACGTGAGTGGGGTTTGATACGTCACGTGGGGAGAAAACAGTTGTAGTTAAAGTACAGATTGTTGTTTTTTCTTTTGTATTAACATGGATTAAATGTTAAAGTATCAAATTAGTGTCATGCCACACGGATGTTGGTAAAAAACATAAAAACAAGTGTCTCTTAGTGTCTACAATTTGAGCCAAAATGTGGATAAATCCAGTAAGTAATTTCAACTGAAAATATCAGTATAAATCTATTCAGAGACATTCCAGAAGGGTTAGGAAAATTATGAATTCTCGACCTTTAACATATTTCTGTTCAAATGTATGATAGTCTAAAACACCAACTAAATATCCATTGTAAGTTAGAATTTATCTTTCTCTACACATATAATCTCATAAGGAGTTTTTTTCTAGATCACTGGTGCCCCGATAAAGTTCATGCTAATAATACCATTTTGTGGATCAGATAATGATTATTGTATAAAGAACACTTTTATGTAATAACTTGACCACTAACCAAATATCGTCATTTCACCAGGTAAAATATATCTAAGTAGTCAGTACGACTTCCAGTATTATCAGAAAAGTACAGAAAACAAACCCAACATTCTCCGCAAAGCCACTTCACCCCAAAGTTTTAGTGTTTAACCTTCGTCTAACAATTCATTAAGAAAAATGACTATTTAGTCGCATGTACTCAGTAACGTTTGTTTTTGAAGGCCGAAAGAAGGCCACTAAGGCCATATCTTGACCACTTGTTAATAGCTACAATTAATGAATTTAAACTTGCTTCTTGAAATACAATACATCACGTTCTATATATGCAGTATAAAAATTCAGTATCCTACTAAAATCATAAAAACCAGATACTTACAGATCGTCACACATTGGTTACCTCAGTGTCACATGATCGTTTAGATTTTCAAAATGACGAAACATAATATTTCTCCATTTCACGAGAAACAGATTTTCGTAAACGGTGGAGAAACTTCTTCAGAGATTTTTTGGATTTTTTGTCACTGAAATAGAAACAATAATTACAAATACTGAATTTGTTTTGGTACATTTACACAAAAGTGAATTTCATCAGAGAAGATCTTTTGATCGATATTTATTTATATAAACTGTATTATATTTACAAATCCTGGCATTAGGTTTAGTAGCTAATAACTTTGATAACATTAAGAAATGTCAAGATTTACGAATTTAAACAAGTTCAAACATAAAAAATTATTGTTCTATCAATTTGACAGTACGAGTAGTGTCTCAACAACTACTAGATCTACCGTATACCAGCTAAACTGAAGAGTCCTGATATTACATGAAATACTTCGATCACACAGGGTTTAGTAGATGTGATGTACTTTACATCTTGAAGTTCGTCCTGTGAAATTAAACGTGCTAGAATATTTACATGTTGGCATAAATATCGACTAAATATTCAATGTGTATTTGAGGGTCACGTAAACTACGTCACAAAATTTGTTTTCCTGATTTTCAAATACAAGAATTAAGGTTTCAGATAAAATTATAATTGAAAATCGACACTTAGAAAGTATTGAAGACAAAGATGATATGAAAGGTTGCGTTTAGCTGTCCCGGCATGACCACGTGGGTAGGAGGGCACTGGACTCGTAATCTGAGAGTCGCGAGTTCGAATCCCCATCACATCAAACATTCCCGCCCTTTCACCCGTGGGAGAATTTTTAATTCATGGTCAATCCCACTTTTCTTTGATTGAAGAGTAGCCCAAAAGTTAGTGGTGTGTGGTGACGACAAGCTGCCTTTCCTTTAGTCGTCCGCTGCTATATTAATGACAGTTAGAGCAGATGGCTTTCCTGTAGTTTTACGCAAAATTCAAAACAAACAAACAATTTTAACACCATGACTACTTGATAGCAACTAATACACAAAACAAACAAACAACTATGACACCATGACTGTTTGATAGTAAATAATACACATCACTGATGTATGTTCTTAAAATCAATCAATATTTATGTTCACTATGGTGATTGAAAGACAACTATAAAAAAAAAATATATTATATACATTAACTGATACACATATTTTTCAAACCGAACGTGTCCTATTTGATTTAGAAAACATATGGAAACGTCTTTCTACTTTCAAAATGTTTATTCAGTACTTCACCAGTTTTCGTAACTTCATAAATGCTACATTTGGCTAGGTTGTTTTGAATTTTGCACAATGATACATGTGGGTTATCTGCGCTAATTGTCCTTAACTTAGTAGTTATAGACTAGAAACAGAAGACATATAATCAACACCACCCAATGTTAACAACTCGGTTACACTTTTACCAACAAATAGTGAGACTGATCATCATATTATAACAGTCCCCCCCCCCAACTGAACTGAAAGTGTGTTTGGTATGACGGGAGTTCAAATCTGCGTCCTGCAGATTGTGAGAAGAACGCTCGGAGAACTATTTAAGCTGAGTGTGAGGTTTATTTCAAAATACATACCTTTCAGGTACGTCCACTTTTCTAGTTTCCATGATTTCCCCCGTATAAATGTTGTCTGACAATATAACTGAAAAAGAAAGATTATAAAATTGTTTTCATCAATAACTTCATTTCTAAGATGCTTCTAACTGGTATATTTATGAATCATTATATACACAATTACACAGACACACATCAAAATACGTATATAAGACGTGAAGTGAACATTTTTTATTTTTTTCTAGAGAGAAAACTCTATATTTAGAAACTCAAAATTACATTTTATTACAACTTTGTACCCACAACGAAGACTTAGAAACTTAATAGAACTAATTAAAAAATGTAACACCGTCTACCGGTCAAGCCCATACACAATAGATGGGTCTCTTTTTAAAGTTCAAAAACTTACAAAATAATATATAAACCCTGGTCTCCTACCAACATTCCATTCTACACCAGAAATTACTATTCTCTAGAATAACTTGAGCATTGACATTAAGCGTTGAAAAAAAAATAAACACCTTATTACCTAACCCTGAATAACTTCTACTCCAGGAACAAAACAAGGCACATACATAGTATCCCATGCGAATGTGTTAAGATCACTTCGTTATATTTATAAATCTTTGAATGCCAGCTCATTGTTGTATTAGCCTAATGATGTACTTTACTGAAGCATTAAATGTTGGCATGAAAGAAACTGTTATTGAGACACAGAACATGATCTAACATATCGTTTACATTAAGTATGTAGAAGAAGTAAAAATAATGATAATTCGGCCACAGCAGACTATTTACAACAAATATAATTAAAATATAATGAGTGAAGGTAGTCATTGTGGGCTTAACCGTAAGGTATTAGAACCAATGATATTCGTGAAACACTGGAAATATAATGAATCATGAAACAAAGACGAAGGTCAAACGTATTTCTTTGTAAGAGACTTTTCAAAATGTATTTGTTTTATCTGAGATACATTTGTTAGACACTGTACAACAATGTTTATAAATGTTATGAGTTATAATCATCAGAAAAACGTGAATGTTGTTGATACGTACATCTTTTATAGGAAAATAGAGTATTTTAGATCTGCAGTTGGGGTAAATTTGAGAGGGGGAGAGAAGGCGGTACAGTAAACTCTCGTTGTACCGAAGTCGTAGGGACCAAAGAGAATTGTTCGTTACAAAAGAAGTTCGTTAAAAAGGATTTTTTTTTTCATTCACTAGCCAAGTCTGGTAATGGTAGGCCCTATAACTGACGGCTGGTGCAGTACCGGTAATTGGATTAAAGACTCAGAAGTCACACGTGTGTGAACACTTAAAACACGTTTAATGAAATTCTAAAGGACAATTAACAGCACTTGTAAAAAAAAAATAACATTCATAATATAGACATATGTAATTATAATGTACAGGATACAAACACCAGCAAGAACGTCTAACTGGAGTCACTTGAAATATTGCACAATGTTTTTTTGCGAACTGTTGTCCCTCTGACCCTTTGTCACAAAACGCTCCATCATGTTTAATTGAGAGATAAACTGTCCTGCGTTAGCCTGGTGTTCAAGATATCTCTGAAGTTGCAGGCACATCTCACGAGCAGCAGAATGTGTTGGGATGGGGGGTTCCTCATTGTCGTCATCTTCACTTTCACTATCATTTTATGGTGTCTGTTTATTTTGCACCATGGCCACAATATCACTGTCTGTCAGGGGCCCGCTAGTGATCAGATCATTATCAGCAGTCTCGTAGTCCTCTGCTGTGCCATCCACCGTAAACCCAGTGTCATTCAGCCGTGTCAAGAGCTGGTCCAATGGTATGTCATCCTCGGGGTCCTCACTGTTTCCTGCTGGCTCTGGAGAGGAGAAGCCACAAGTTCTGAAGCAATTGGCTGTGGTTGATTGCTTTACCAATGACCAGGCAGAGCGTAGCAGTCGCATGGCTTCAAGCACAGTCACAGTGAAAACACTTTTATTGTCTGTTGAATCAATAAGACGCTGTAGCAGTAGGGTGCGGTAATGATGTTTTAGATTGGCGATGATGCCTTGGTCCATGAGCTGTGTCTTGCTTGTGGTATTGGGAGGCAGGAACACCAGCTTGATGGCCTTAATTCCAGTGGGGTTGGAGTGGGCGGGGCAGTTGTCAATTATCATAAGGACCTTTCTTTCTGCAGCACAAACTTTCGGTCAAGTTCTCTCAGCCACTCGGTGAATAGATCTGATGTCATCCAAGCTCGCTTGTTGGCTTTGTATGATGTTGGCAGGGTTTTGACGTCTTTGAAGCAACGCGGTTTTGCTGCCTTTCCTAAAAAAAAAAAAAAAGAAAGAAAATGTACATGGTTAATGTCTTGAAATTAAAAATGAAACATTTACATGTCAATAATCTGAAGAAAATCATAAAATAACAACTTCTATAGAAAACACAGGAAAATATTTTTACCTGCTTTTGACACTCACCTATGACAAGTAAAGGAAGCTTCTCGGTGCCGTCCATATTGGCGCATACCAAAACAGACAGCCGCTCCTTCGCTCGCTTCCCGCCGTGACAGGAGTCTCCCTTGATAACAAGAGACTTGTCTGGCAGAAGTTTAAAGAATAAGCCAGAC
Organism: Tachypleus tridentatus; assembly: GCF_004210375.1. Taxonomy (NCBI): domain Eukaryota; kingdom Metazoa; phylum Arthropoda; class Merostomata; order Xiphosura; family Limulidae; genus Tachypleus; species Tachypleus tridentatus. The sequence continues at coordinate 1,024,601 of NC_134835.1, forward strand.
TCATCTGCGTTGAAGACATCCCGTGGGTTGTAGTTTTCTAGCAGGCGTGGCAGTGTTGTTGATGTCCACTGGTTTGTTTGCTCTGGTTCTACACTACCAGACTCACCACAGATCGTACGAAATTGAATGTCGTGTCTTTTTTGAATCGGGTTAACCACCCATCACTCATGCAAAAGTCAGTGATTCCCATTTGATCAGCAAGTTTTTTTGCCTTTGCTTGCATAACAGGCCCAGAGATAGGAACATTCTCTGATCTAGCATTTTTAAACCACAGAAGCAATGCCGCTTCTAGGTCAGAATGTTTTGCAGTTCGCATGCGTTTTCTATTGGGACAAAAGTTGTCTCGAGAAGACAATATGGCCTCTTTATTTTTCAACCATGCTGACAAAGTGTTCAGAGGCACATCAAATGCTTTTGCTATTTCTGTTGTTGTTTTTTTTCAACTTCTTCTATTGCTGCAATTTTAGTTTCTATCGATACAAGCTTGCGCTTCGCCATGATCAATGATTAATGATCTGTTTGTTGACTGTGATTAGCCTTTATAGGCCACAGCATGCAGGCTGCCCAGGCATAATCTACTCAAGCCATAATCTGAAAATTTTATATCTAAGCTAATTTTTGCTGGAAGGGCGGGTGAGTTGGGGCGGGCAGAGGTTTAAAGTGTTACTGACCATAATTGTTGCAAAAACATTGCTAGGCTAATCTACTACCCCATCTGCAGTCCGCTATTTCTCAAGTGTAAGATTTTGATGGTGGCACCACACATTGTTGCGCGGAGACTGACTAATTGCACTTGCTAGCGGCGTAGCGGGTGGTCGGCAGCGGTGACAATTAATATAGGGAAGAAGAGAAAAATAAATATCTTCGTACCTGGTTCGATACAAAGGATGTAATATTGATGCTTTTCACACCCTAGGGACTATGATTATACATCGTTACAAGCCGACACTTCGATACATGCAGTTCGGTTCAAGGGGCTTTTGTTACTATGTATTTATATGGACAGTTGGCCGAACCAGTCAACAACTTCGATACAAGTGATATATTCGGTTCTAGCGACTTCGAAACAATGAGAGTTTACTGTATTTCCTCTTGTCTACAAATAACACAAATGTTTCAGAAAGATTCTCACTGAAACTCTTAAAGATATATTTTACCTTCTTCTTTGCAACAGAAGGAGACACTTTTCCTAATTTTCTTGTTGATCATTGGATTCTAATGAAACAAAAAATATGTATATTTAACCAAAACTTTGTTCCTTTTAAATTTAAGCCAAATCTACAAAATGGACAAAATGAATTCTATTTCTATTGTAATAAAAAATAAAGTACAAATATAGTAACATCTTAATTTATAAAGGAAAATTTATTGATTAATTATGCTTGTTTGTTTTGAATTTCGCGCAAAGCTACTCGAGGGCTATGTGTAACACTAGAGAGAAGGCAGTTAGTCATCACCACCCACCGCCAACTCTTGTTCTACTCTCTTACCAACGAATAGTGACATATTCCAGTGCTTAATTAGATATATTTGTATTATATTTACCTGTAATAAATTTCTTTTCATCAAATAATCGATATCTGTATATAGGAGGATAAACTTTGATGATTAACAAATGTTAGGAATACATTAAACTCATCTTATTTTTAAGTATCACGTATGTAGTTTTTAATATTTTCGCCTAGCAATATCTAATGCAAATATTAATCTGTCCTTGATATAAATCTATGATGGTTTGTTATTTTTATAATTTAACGACACTTCGATGAATACAAGTGGAGAACAAATAATATTAATGTTAAATTATTTTCAACGATAATGAGATTTATCAATATAAATATACGTTCAATATACACTGCTGGCCAAAATCTTAAGGCCAACGAACATAAAGAAAAAATATGCATTTTGCGTTGTTAGACTGAACCACTTATTTGAGTAAAGCTTCGAAAGATGAAAATAAGAAAATGGAAAGCAAAAATAAAAAACTCTTTTAGCATCTAATATGGAAAATGTGAACGCTATTAAATTAGCCTAAATACTAACTGGTCAAAAGCTTCAGACCATATTGAAACGAAGCATTAATCGGTAAACACGAAACGAAATTTAGTAATTTATGTTCAAGCAAAAGCGTTGAGAATATCTCCCACTGACATCTCCTGTTTTACATTGGGCAAACACAAGACAAAGGCTAAAAAGCTGACAGAGTTTGAACGTGGCAGAATTGTCGAGCTGCAAAAGCAAGGTCTCTCTCAGTGTGCCATTGCTAGTGAGATTGGGCGTTGTAAAACTGCTGTTGAAAATTTCTTAAAAGACCCCGAGGGATACGGAACGAGGATTTCATGTGGTGGCTCAAGAAAATTTCGCCGGCGTTGAGCAGGACGATTCGAATGTGATAACTCCCACGACTTTTATTTTGAAGAAACAAGTAGAAAAATGGAAAGATTCAAAGAACATAAAAAGTCACCTTCACACGTTTTCGAACACTGGAAGTCAAATAAACACAACATAACCATAGAAAACACTCAAATACTAAATAAAGAAACAAACATAAACTAACGCAAAATTAAAGAAGCCTTACTTATACAACAACTTAAACCCAAAATAAACCAATATAAAGGGACGCATTTATACCTATACTAATATAATAAAATAAATAAAATTATATATTCAAACATCTAACACCGCCCTCTACATTCCGAGACTCAGTTACACAACCCCTTTCAAACATGTGTTCAGCTTCCGGTCAATTACCTCTTTCGTTGTGAGCCTGACGATGACCGAAGAAGGTCGAAACGTTGTTCGCTCTTCTATGTAAAATATTTTTTCAACCCAAACGAGCCGTTTTCGCATATATATGATCCGACGGGTTGTCCGACAAGACACCAACCGATCGTCGAAGCAGATTAAGGACCTTATGGACGCAAAATGCGGCTGAAGAACAATAAGACAGTATCTACAAGAAAAAAAACTTTAACATCTGTGAACGTTTTCAAAGGCCAAGCCTCCTTCCACACCACGAAACAGCTCGGTTACACTTTGCTGAGAAGCACCAAACATGGGACGTAGAAAAGTGGAAAAAGGTTTTGTTTTCTGATGAGACACAATTTAACCTGGATGGTCAAAATGGCTTCCAACGTTACTGGTACGATAATGATATCCCACCGGAGTCATTTTAAACACGACACAATGAAGTAGGGTCCATCATGATCTGGAATGCTTTCTTCTTTTATGGAACAATGGAGCTTCAGGTTATGCAGGGGCGTCAAACAGCAGCTGGCTACATTGCCATGTTGGAGAGAGCATCCTTATTGACTGAAGGCCCTCGATTGTGTGGAAATGGCTGAATCTTTCAGCAGGACAACGCTGCAATCCACAATGCCAATATCTGGACAAAGAACTTTTTCATGGCGAATAACGTGATTTCTTTGGACCATCCAGCATGTTCTCCCGAACTGAACCCCATTGAAAATGTTTGCAGGTGGGTGGCAAGGGAAGTCTATAGAAATGGACGTCAATCCGAAACAGTGCTTGATCGTCGTAAAGCCATCTTCACTATTTGGAATAACATTCCAGCCAGACTTCTGCAATCGCTTATATCGACCATGCCAAAGCGAATATTTGCAATTATTCGCAATGACGGCCGTGCAACTTACTTGTGAGACTTTTTGTTGGGCATTTCCTACACTGTTTAGGAATTCTTTTTGGTATAGTCTTAAACTTTTGACCAGCTAGTATTTAGACTAATTTCATAGTGTTCACATTTTCTCTATTAAATGCTAAAAGAGTTTTTTTTTCCTCCCTTTCCTTATTTTCATCTTTTGAAGCTCTACTCAAATAAGTGATTGAGCCTAACAACGCAAAATGCATATTTTTTCCTTATGTTCATTGGCCTTAAGATTTTGACCAGCAGTGTGTGTATACAGATAACATTACTTTGTGTACGTGACAACCTAATAGTTCATACACTTCAGACTGTAAAACACATTTGTTTATTTTTAAAATATAATAAAATCATTTTAAATATAATAGATTAGTACGTTAAAGAATTTAATCTTTAATGTCAAAGAATCAAACTTAAAGTAAATTTGAATTTATTTCAGAAGAGTGGACTGTGTATTCAAATTACAATATACATTTAATATACATAACTATATATTTCAAGTGTAATATAAATGCAATATGAATAAACGTTTATTTCGAGTGGAAGTACAATTATGAGTAATTAGGTTTATTCGGGGTTCACTATCTAGTTGATCTATATTTTATGTATCAGTAGATTTGCTGTTTAATTAGGTGCACATACAGAATGTTTTTATGTTTCCCTTATCAGCGTGACTTAGGAATTAAAATAGGTTCGCAGTTCGAATTATGTTACTGTAAATTTACTCTCTTTATTTTTCAGCCTGAGAGTTCAGTGAAAACACGTAATTCGATTGCAGTAGCTCATACATTTGTAGCGGATGGTGTTCACCAGCCACTTTCTAATCTACCACTTGAAAATTAAGGACGAACAACACAGATATCTCTTTTAATCGTTTTGTTTTCGTTCGAAGCGACAGTTATATTCACTATTCGTCCTGATTTTAAATATGCAGAACTAGACATGGGTTTGTTTGTTTTTGAATTTCACCCAAAGCTACACGAGGGTTACCTGTATTCGCTGTTCCTAAGTTAGCAGTGTAAGACAAGAAGAAAGGAAGTCAGCTAGTCAACAACAACCACAGCCAATTCTAGGGCTACTGTTCAATCAATGAATAGTGGGATCGACCATAATTTTATAACGCCCCGACAGCTGAAAGAGCGAGCGTATTTGGTGAGAGGGGAATTCGAACCAGCGACCCTCAGATTACAAGACGAGCGTCCTAACTACCTGGCCATGCCGGCCCGAACTAGACATGGCCTACTTTTGATTTATACATGGTAAGAATAATCGTCACAGTATAATAATCACAAAGCGATAACCTTTGAAATGAGTGGAAGTTCTTGTACCTCATACAGTTTGTCATGTTTGTTAGGAAAGTCAAAGGTTCTCATAACAACAGATGCTTTTTTCAAGCAGGATTTTAAGTGTTTAATAACTTCCACCTGCTTTGTTTTTTCTGATGATATATCTGAAAAAGAAAGATTATAAAATTCTTGTCATTAATAACTTCATTTATAAGAGGCTTCTAACTGATATATTTACGAATTATTATGCACACAATGACACACACACACACATCAAGATACGTATATCAGACGTGAAGTAAACAATTTTCTTTTTAGGGAGAAAACCCTATATTTAGAAACTCACTATTACATTTTATTACAACTTTTTACCCACAAAGAAGACTTAGAACCTTAATAGAACTAATTAAAAAATGTAACACCGTCTACAGGTCAAGCCCATACATAATAGATGTAAGACACTGTACAACAATGTTTATAAATGTCATCAGTTGTGTAAGAACTCAACATTGTATTCATGTTCCACAGTTTGGTGTTTGAACTACGTTAACCATAAGAAGAACGTGAATGTTGTTGATACGTACATCTTCTATCGGAAAATAGAGTATTTTAGATCTGCAGTTGGGGTAAATTTGAGAGGGGGGAGAGGAGAAAGTTTTTCTTCTGGTCTACAGATAATACAAATATTTCAAGATAAACACTGAAACTTTTAAAGATATATTTTACCTTTTTCACTGGAACATGTAAGGTCAGGGTTCTCAATTTCAGACACTGAAGTCATCGGTTTCGTGTTATTCTAATGAAACAAAAAATATGTATATTTAACCAAAATTTTGTTCGTTTGTTTAAATTTAAGCCAAAGCTACACAATGGGCTGTTTGTGCTCTGATTATTACAGGTATCGAAACCAAGTTTCTAACGTTGTAATTCCTCATATTTGTCATTGTGCCAATGGATACACATCCAAAACATAAAAAAAAGACTCTCTCGTGGATACGAATAAGAAAATATTGGAATATCTAGGTTTTATTTCCTTTTTTTTTTATTAACTTCTACTGGTATCGTAACTCCAAAGCTCGCTCTTCAGGAAATAGTTCTACTGAGAAACTTTAAGAGAAAAACATACAAATACTGCTTTTCAAGTGATATAATATAATATAATAATACAAACAACATTATTCAGTAAATCTGAAATAATAGAAAATTCGTTTTACAGAAACTAATAATTTTTGCTTTCAAACTAAATTTTTCTCTCCAGTGGTAAATCTGAAGGGTTATATTATTGAAATTGAGTTTCTATACCACTGGTGGGACAGCACAAATGGCCAGTTGTGTTGCTTAAAAGTTCACAAAAACAAACAAAAGTAAAACTACATTTCTTAGTTCATTTCATAATTTTCTAATATAAATATTACTTAATGGAACCTTGAACACAATAGTTTGTTAATACTGACGTCATCATTTTTTGTTGTTTCGCCGTTTGTTTCTTTCAGATGTTCCACGGATCCAGTTTGTTCCACGAATCCAGTTCGTTCCACGGATCCAGTTTGTTCTACGGATCCAGTTTGTTCCACGGATCCAGTTCGTTCTACGGATCCAGTTTGTTCCACGGATCCAGTTCGTTCTACGGATCCAGTTTGTTCCACGGATCCTTTCCAAATTATAATACTAAAAGAAAAAGATGTAGCTTTGATAAATATCTTTTTATTTACAGACATCAGTAGATATACGTGTGTGTGTTTTCTTATGGCGAAGACACATCGGGTTATCTGCTGAGCTCAACGAGGAGAATCGAACCGTTGATTTTAACGTTGTAAGTCCGGAGACATGCCGTTGTACTAGCGGGGAGCAGTAGTTATACATTTATATTGAAACTAACATGAGCTAAACGGCAAATAACAACAATTGTAATGTAACCTGTTAAACTTTAGTGTCATTATAATATTACAGTAGTAAAATTAATACACTGGATAACTGGCATGTTTAACTGAAAATATTCTTGTTATATTAAACCAGCCCATCGCTAGTACAGCGGTATGTCTCCGGATTTACAACACTAAAATCAGGGGTTCGATTCCCCTCGGTGGGCTGAGCAGATAGCCCGATGTGGCTTTGCTATAAGAAAAAAAAACACACAAACACTATTAAATCAACATAAGAAAGTATCATTGTAGAAGAACAATTTTAAAATAGATTCTAGATCAGCGTAAGAGAGGAAGAAATGAAAATACCAATTTTATTGTAAATTAGTTGATTGGCTATTACCCAAAACTAACACCAACAATTAGTATTTAAATGTAAATTATTTTGTCTGCTGTAAGTGCCAGTTAACAAATTCGAGTTTAATTATATAGTTTTAAACTACACACCTTTCTGGGTCATAAGTCGTTTGCAAGTTAGAAACATTTAATCATTATAAAAATCGTAAATACCATTACAAACATTGATGATAAGAAATCAGTTTAAAAATCACGATAATAAACATTGAATAGATTGAAGTATTTCTGAACTGTCAGACAGTTAAACCAATTAGCTGTAAACTTGAAGGTAAATAACATTAGTTAGAAGTTCGATACTTTTGGATGGTTTTCCACCTAACAATAAACAAATTTTACCAATAGAAAATTTGTGCTTACCATGCTACAAGTACCATTAGTGGTAAACCCTCGTTGAAAAATATCAACGGAAATGTTATAAACATAAAAACCATGGTACCTGAAATGAAAACAATAATATAATTGTTTAACACTTTTATTGTTACTGAATCACTCTTTTCATATAAGGTGTTGATAGAATTATTTGTTTAGAAAACGAGTATTTTATAATAAAGACATTTCAAATTGCACCAGTTTGGTAATATTTAACTTCAGCCACCACACTTTAAATCCCGTGTATTTAGAGAACGTATAATTCAAATCTTTACGAATGCTAAACGTGTTTTTAAAACACAAACGAAAAAGGTGGAAAAAATTAGAAAGAAACGATTATAAAAACAACTAAAAATGACAACAAGTTTAACAAATCAAAGAGAAAATATATAATTAAACGTAACTGATAAAGAACATATAAACTAAAATTAGTCAAACCCCTTTAAAGAAACATAAAATCCAATCAGGGATACTAAATAATAAAAAATATAACAAAATAGGAGAAACAGACCACGTGTCAAATACCTGAACTTCATATTAAACTAATACTGTAAGTTTCTTCACTCGCTATACAAGAAGTGAACATTATCGAATTACATAAATAACATGAGTTGTTAATGACCCTGAAAAGAAGTTGTAAAGTTATTTAAGAGTTAAGCACTTGCAATAATAAAATATCAAAATAATTTCTATATAAAGACTTTCATAGTGTTTTTATAAGTGTCTGATAAAACTTGCATCTACATGCATCCAGTAAGCAAGCTCCAAGATATGCTTATTTGTTTTATGAATTTCGTGCGAGCTACACGAGGGCTATTTGTGCTAGCCGTCCCTAATTTAGTAGTGTAAGACTAGAGGGAAGGCAACTAGTCATCACCACCCACCGCCAACTCTTCGGTTACTCTTTTACCAACGAATAGTGGGATTGACCATAACATTATAACGCCCCCAGAGCTGAAAGAACGAGCATGTTTGGTACGACGGGGATTTGAATCCGCGACCCTCAGTTTACGAGATAAACGCCTTAACCACCTGGCCACGTCGGGCATTCCAGGATTTGTATGTTGACCTTTCGGACAGGACCAACAGTTATATGATCCAAAGTAGTTACTGTAATGATTTTTAGGACACTGGACACGTTCCTTTGGATTGTCGCTTTTGAAGCAGCCAGGTGAAGATGGATCTTAGAAAAGGTACAGTTTATAAAGTACATATCTAACAGGGTCTTATATACCAAAATGTTGATAAAAAGAAGTGAACTAAATTGTGTAACGAAGTTACAATTGACAATAAAACACAAAGTAAACCTTTCATGAAATTATTATATGTAAGGAAAGAGGATTGTGATTCTCTTTCATGACTAGTTGTTTTTGTATATGAATTATCTATTGTCAATACATATCCAACATCTATATGTTAGGATTGTTTCTCTCTTATAAAAAAATACTTAACAATGAAACGCTTCTCAATATTTTTCATAAAGCAGTTTAGAAATATTTCAAAAATGTTTTTGATGTATGATATTTCCCATAATACCTTTACTTATGTGGTTAAGGCACTCGACTCGTAATCTGAGGATCGTGGGTACGAAACCCTGTCACACCAAATATTCTCGCCCTTTCAGTCGGGAGAGCTTTATAATGTGATGGTTAATCACACTATTATTTGGTAAAAGAGGAGACCACGAGTTGGCAGTGGGTGGTGATGACCAGTTGCCTTCCCTCTAATCTTACACTGCTAAATTAGGGACAGCTAGCGCAGATAGCCGAAATGTAGCTTTGCGCGAAATTCAAAATAAACCTAACAGGTTATGGACAGTTGTTTATATTTTCGACATAAAATATATGTAAATTTATTCTGAAACATGACGCAGTGAATTGTTGATAACGAAATAAAAAGAATGCTAAAAAAGTCATTAACAAAGAATATTATAACATGGACGGCCCTAACCATTACAACAAGTGAATAAAGAACAGGTATGGTTGTGTTCAATATAGTCTTCACAACTTGAGATTCTGGCTACTGTTACCGTTCTTATACAACTTTTCTTAACCGAACAATGAGATTCTTTAAGGTAATTGAAATATCCTGCAGTTAAAAGCATGGAACGTGTTCAGTGACATACTTGTTACTCAAACCTGAAACCATCTAGTTAGTAGACCTATTGTAATATTTCCTTTCAACTAAAATCATCAAATTCTAATTTTATGTATAACTTAATCTATATATTATCAGGAGAAATGTTGTTGACTATTTATTACAAGTTACTTTGTGTCTCTGTGAGAAGGAAGTTCAAATTTATAGCCAGTTTTTCATCATCCTTTTGTAGAAAATCTGTTTAAAGAAATAAACTAACAAAAACAATGTACATTGTTTCAGTAAATGATTTTTTCTAAGTTGTGCTCATTTCAAACGTATTTCTAGTTCATTAAGAGATTATATGAAAAACAATTTCCCTCTACTCTTTACATAGATAAATAAAAAGAAAGAAAATGAAAATAAATTTTATTCACAACTTACGGTAAAGGCTCTCCTTTAACACGAATTTTAGCCAATTGATGTTGTCTTTGTTTGGTGCCATGATCACTGAAATAAAAGAACAAAACGAAAGTTGTTACACGATGTTTTCTCTATCTTTGGACATGAAGTTTTAATGTCGATAAATCAAAGTGTTTTGTCAAATTTTTATATTTAAATTCGGTTTCTCCTTTGAACTGCAAATCGCATTTATAAATCTAAACAATAAATTTGTTAAACATACGTGTATTTCTTTATGAGCCTTAATATCTTTTATTGTATAAATTTAGCAGTTTAAGACGACAAGGAAAGAAATTAGTCATCAACACCCATCAACAACTATTGGAATACCTTTACCAATGAATACAAAAAAACGACCGTCACGTTATAACGCCCCCAGAACTAAACATAATAACATGAACAGTCCTAACTTCTATTAAAGAGTTTGTTTGTTTGTTTTGGAATTTCGCACAAAGCTACTCGAGGGCTATCTGTGCTAGCCGTCCCTAATTTTGCAGTGTAAGACTAGAGGGAAGGCAGCTAGTCATCACCACCCACCGCCAACTCTTCGGCTACTCTTTTACCAACGAATAGTGGGATTGACCGTCACATTATACACCCCCACGGCTGGGAGGGCGAGCATGTTTAGCGCGACGCGGGCACTAACCCGCGAATTACGAGTCGCACGCCTTACGCGCTAGGCCATGCCGCTATTAAAGAGAGAACTAAAGAGAGAACAAGTGTGGAAATGTTCAAGGTAGTGTTCTAACAACACGAAATATTGGCGATGATTGTGAGAATAATGAAAACAACAACTTTTCTTAACACATAATTGTTACAACATCAGAGTTATTGTCTCCAAAACACAAACTGTCCATCTATTCGAAGTTGCATTGTGTCTCGGTGAAAAAGAAATTTAAATTCGTTGCTAGCTTTTCGTTGTCGTCTCGTGAACAAGGTACTAGCAAAACCACTTTACATTGTTTCAGTAAAAGTTTTAAGTTAAGATAATTCCAAAGAGAAAAATTCAACTGCAAAAGAACAGATTGACAAGAAAGTAAAATATACTGCGGAAATTGTAATCAAACACTATAAGCCAAACTGTCAAGAAACAATCCGAAAGAGGTCGATGTTGTCGAACAATTACGGAATGCTAAATTAAAGACGAGACTAAATTAAGACTAAATTGCTGAAAATTAAACAAACAAACAAATCATAAGGCCCCGATACTTTCTGCAATCAGAACGCACAGTTATAAAACGACCAAATTGCTGATACTTATTCTCATATTATAAACATTTAATGAATGTACTGTCCTCGACTCACTTTCTTATATTAAATAGTTAAAAGATCTACATCTTCATAATGGATGTTTAGTTGGTAGATTTGACGTAAGTTATTTATTCACAAACAATCCTTTGGATTCGACCATTGACATTTGTTTAGAAAAACTCTTTCCAGAGAAGTCATTTGTTCATGGCTTACCTAAATAACAACTTAGATCTATAATAAATCATTATTTAGATAACAACCATTCTTTTATTTAATGGGGGCCTAGAATGGCCTAGCGCGTTAAGGCGTGCGCCTCGTAATCTGAGGGTCGCGCCAAACATGCTCGCCCTCCCAGCCGTGGGGGCGTTGTAATGTGACGGTCAATCCCACTATTCGTTGGTGGAGGAGTGGCCCGGGAGTTGGCGGTGGGTGGTGATGACTAGCTGCCTTCCCTCTAGTCTTACACTGCTAAATTAGGGACGGCTAGCACAGATAGCCCTCGAGTAGCTTTGTGCGAAATTCCACAACAAACAAACAAAGCTTTATTTAATGGAAACATTTAAAGCGTTTGTCGAGATTATCGGAAGATTACGATGATAAGGTTATTTTGCATTAATTCATTATTTTAGTTGTGTTACGCCTTTTAAATTTAATCGAAATCAATAATTGCTTACAAAACCTAAGGTATATTTTTACCAGCTAATTCCCTCTAGAGAATTTTGTAAAATATAAATCAATTTGTTTAACCTTGTTTTGTTTATATTAATAACTCTTGATAAGTTTGTTTCTTTTATGCTTTCTTCAACTTTATTAATATGGATAATTGCTTCTTCTAACACTGTTGCAGCTATATTCTTAAACTTCACTCTCGATTCGAATGATTGTGTTCCTTTTTTTTGAATATCCGTTAAGTTGCTGTGATACAGTGACGTTTAAGAAGTATTAGTTATGCACCTAAGGTGGTTCTCCAATCAGATGTATTTGTGTATGCATTTATTTACCAGTGACTTAGCTTTTGTAAGAATTTTAAAATAACCTACATATATTTTCTTATTTTTTTAGTATAATTCTTTCATTGAAATGTAAATATTCTATTATACTTTTAAAATATTTTAACACTTTTTTCAGTCACCTGGTGACGTTCTTGGTAACCGCTATTTTTCGAGCCAGAAGTAAGCCTAATAGTTAACGAGAAACACTAAAGAACGTTTTGAAATGAAACAATATATGAAAACAAAATGTAACGTAAATAGAGGAACGAGAAATACAAATTCTCGTGGTTTGTATATGTACAGATTCTTCTACCAAAGGTAAAGTTGAAATGATAACCCATGACGGAGAAGCCTAATGTTTCACTAGATTGGCCATATCTTCTGCTGTAGGCCGCAGTTTCTCCTGTTATAGCTTTATCCGCTATCTCCAACATGGTTTCAACTGCCTGTAAACATTGTGAGGCATCCTTGTATATTTTAAATGTCTCACATAAACGTATGTAGTAAGGAGAGTGCGATACAGCGAAGTATATGAAGAAGTGTGTAAAAAGATGATTATATAATGAAGATGACTCGAGAGCAACATGTAAAGAAACTTTCAGCTGTATGTTTAGACCACAACAAGGTAATGCTATAAAAGTAAAAGGATTATGCAATTTTGGACACTGCATTAATTAAACAGAACCAGGAATAATCTTTGACAACTTGTGAGAATAGGTATCATCTCTAACCATCTCTTGTTTTGACCAATGGGTAATTAGAGTTGTTTTTGTTGTAAGTTCTTGCCCACGATCACAAAAGAATTGACCAATTAAGTATTGTAACTGCTTGTGGGTAGTCGTACATACTGTTTTATAGAGAAGGAGGATACTAAGGAAAATTTGAATAACACCTCATGATATAACCAAAAAGTAACCAGTCTCTCCTGAGAAAGAAGTTGTCTCTAAGTTGCATGCAAGTTCATGCAGTAATGAGACAGCGAACTGTTTCTCACCTGAACTTTCTGTAAGTATTCTGATTTCATTATACCAAAGCATTGGTTGTCATATTAACTGGTATAGAGTTAAATTAATATTTAGTTAAAGTGTTAATTAAAGTTAAAAGGTTAATCTCTTTGAGAAGATGTATGTTGGATGTAACCAATAAGTATATGAAAAAGTTAGTAAAAGAAGTAGTCTCAAACTGCTCTGCTTTAATATTATTTATGAAGTCATTTCATGTCACATTCATAGAATAATTATTGGTAAAAATCAGTCAAATTAACATATTACAATATATAGAAAAGCTAGTGCATTTTGGTCACACAATGCTCAATCAATGACTTATGTCATGTTGCTAAGTAACAAAAGAAAACTACAGACTTTCTGCTGTACAGTAGGTGCACTTATAAGGTGCTAGATATATTTACATATTGGAAGTTTTCGTTATATTCCTAATTTGCCTGTGTATGACACATGGAATTGTCATTGTAACCATTCTAGTCAACCACTTACAAAAACTTTATCACCAAAGTATAACTATTCATAATTTATTTTCTGTCACACAACATTGTATTTACTTGTGGTCAGTTATATTCATGCATCATGGAAGACATATTTGGTACAAGAATACTTAAGAAACACATAAAGTGTCTCTTTTCTGATACATTTTACAATACAGAAACTCTTTATCAGACAAACCAAAACTTCAAATTATGTTTTGTTATTATTCTGTTTCAGAATATAGTTGTTTAAGTATTTTCATGGCATTCAGTGGTGGCTGTTTATGTTATGAAAGTATGTGAACTGGTTTATCTAAATAACAGTAAATATAGATAAAAAGAAATGTGTCAATGTTGCTATACAAACTCTACAGTTCTCTGGACAACAAATTAAATGTTGAATCACTGTTAGGTTTTGACAAAAGAGGTGGTAATGCATTTTTCATGAACATTATTGAATGGTGATGGTAGAAACAGAAGAATGACAGTGGTTGATATGTTAACATTACAGCTACTGTTTGCTGCCTCAAACATTTGTTAATCTTGAAATTTAGTTTTACATTTACTGCCCATATATTTTTCAGAGTTAAGAAGTACATATACATTTCCTGTATCCAACTTTATGTAATGTTTAAATATATGTATGTATAAACATAGAGAGACATGGAATTTTGTGTAGTGGTGTTTCTGTGCTTATAAGGTGCCTGTTTTTCCACCCTTTAACACCATTTATACCTTAAGTTCATACCAGGTGAAACATCTTCTTATCTACTACATAAAGAAGTGAAAAACCCTTTTCACAAAACACCTGAGTTGTAAATTATTTTTAAACTGGTCACAACTGATATGACCTCTTACATCAGAGAGTGTGGGAGGTCATGTGAGCCATGGTTTCATAAACTAGTTCCAGAAGGCACATTAGTAGCAGCGAGTAGTTACAAGTTGAGTTAGTAAGAATGTGTTGCTAAAGAGTATGTTAGCAACAAGCTTCTCAAAGAGAAAAAACACACATTTTGTTCACAGTTCATACATGTTGTTGCAATGTGGAAGAATGCTGAAAACCCAGCAACAGTAACATACAACCTTTACTAAACAGAGTAGAACTGTAACATAGTAAATGGAGAATTAAAATAATTGCACATGAAACACAAGTCGTATTATTTAAATAATTGTACAGAAAAATCAAATTAATATCACAGTTATATGTAGCTGGTACTCTCTTACAGGCAGCAATATCAGAAAAAATTATTTGGTATTTCATTTGACTCAAAATTGAACTGGATGCCACACATTAATAACATACAAACAAGAATTTGGAAAGGAGCATGTTACCTCAGGAGCTTCACTGGTAACAAACAACCAGAAAACATTAAAATTTACAGAACATACATAAGATTACTTATAACATATGCCTGAATAATATGGATAAATGTATCAACAAAGTACAGCAACTACAAATGAAAGCATATACAGTCTCATGATCATCAAAGTCAGTATTCCTACACCTCTATTCAAACATGTGAACTCTACTAGACAGACTCCTGAATAACTCTCTTCTTGTCTTACACTGCTAAATTGTGTATTTTATGGCAGTGAACGTTTTAATGAAGGTATCTATAGAACAATATTTTCATGTTTTTTCTTTTGGGGTACTAATGTAAAACATAAAATATTACTCTTAAAAATATTTTATAAATTCTTGGCGCCCCAAGCGGTACGTCTGTGGACTTACTACGCCAGAAACCTGGTTTTAATACATGTAGTGGGCAAAGCAGAGATAACCAGTCGTGTAACTTTGTGCTGAGTTTCAAATAATTAATCACTCAATTAAAATTTTGGCGCCATTATAACTAGGTAGTAGTAAGAGTGCAGAAAAAGTTGGTTGTGTAAAGTTACTAAGAACTTCCAAACACTGAAAACAGTCACTAAGGCTTACAGAGAGAACAAATAATTGTAAAAGAATGGAAGTATAGGGTAAATGAATTCTATTTCTATTATAATAAAAAACAAAGTATAAATATTAAAACACCTTAATTTATTTTGGAAAATGTATTGATTAATTGTGCATTTTTCTAAAAATTCGCGATTTATTATCTTGCACATGCTTGTATTTTAAAAATAATGTATGTTTTTATTTTAGATTATTTATGTTTAGTTGAAAAACTATATTTGTATGTTTTTGTTACAGGTTCTCAGTAAAACTATTTTTTAAACAGTAACCTTTAAAGTCAAAATTATGGTGAAAGAAATTAATAAAAGAAAAATAAAGGTGAGATATTCCAGTGCTTAATTAGATATATTTGTATTATATTTACCTGGAATAAATTTCTTTTCATCAAATAATCGATATCTGTATATAGGAGGATAAACTTTGATGATTAACAAATGTTAGGAATACATTGAACTCATTTTATTTTTAAGTATCACGTATGTAGTTTTTAATATTTTTGCCTAGCAATATCTAATGCAAATATTAATCTGCCCTTGATATAAATCAATGATGGTTTGTTATTTTTATAATTTAACGACACTTCGGTGAATATAAATGGAGAACAAATAATATTAATGTTAAATTATTTTCAACGGTAATGAAATTTATCAATATAAATATACGTTTAATATACAATGTTGGCCAAAATCTTAAGGCCAACGAACATAAAGAAGAAATATGCATTTTGCGTTGTTAGACTCAACCACTTATTTAAGTAGAGCTTCGAAAGATGAAAATAAAAAGTGGAAAATAAAAATAAAAACTCTTTTATCATTTAATATGGAAAATGTTATGAAATACCCTAACCAAGTTTTTGTTAAACTAAAATCTACTGCCTTTACAAAAGTTAAATCCAATCCTTTCTAAAGACTAACCACCTGTAAAAAAATAAAACTGTTTCAGCTGAAGATGGCTCTAACCCTGCCAAGATTTATATATTTGTTCCCTAGACTTACTATTCTCTCTGTTAGATATGAGAAAAAAAAATACATCAACACTTTCAATTTTCTTTACACTCATAAACACCTCATTGAGTCCCCACTAACTCTTCTTTTTTCACAGGAAAACAATTTGAGAAATTTCAACCTTTCCTCACATGACAACCCTTTTATCCTAAGCACCATTCTAGTAACCTTTTCCAAAAATCCTATTTGCCCTACCACCTGCAATAGCACGTTGCTTGGATTTTAGAGACTGATCAACTGTTACACCAAGATCTTTTTCTTTCTTAACACTGTTAAGGTTATTCCCATTCAAATCATACTAAAAATTCAAGTTATGATAACCCACATGCATTATTTGTATATATGCCAAAAGATTTGTTAGACAAGATTTTTCCTCAGTAAAACAATCTTGATTATTCTATAAAAATCTAAAGTTTGTTAAATGGCTTTGTACAACATCTAACAAACATCCCAAAATGTTCTGACAGCTGATGTAAGACTATTAGGTCTGTAACTACTGGGATAATCTTTATCACCTGCCTTGAAAAGACAGTTACATGAGGTAACTTCCAGTATTCTGGTACCTGCCCACTATTCAAGGGCTGAGACAAAATATAAAGTGACTCATTTAGGGTTCTGTCCCAATTCTAACATTTTATTTACCCTTACTCCTAATTATATTTCTAACCAATCTTTTCTCTTACACTATTTTTTATGATCTAATTTCTTGTTTTACCAACTTTCTTGATCATAAGTAATCTTTGTCTTCTGCCATACCAGTCAACTCAATTTTTTTTATATTTATGATACTTTTCTTCAATATATTTTTATTCTATACTTTTCCTTATACAAACTTGCTTCTGTCATTTTCTTTCTATAAGAAATATGTTTTCCTTGGATTGATAAAAAAATTTGTCTTTAAAACTATTTTACATCTGATCAGCTGTCCAATTCACAACATATAATAATCATTGTTGCATCCCTTCAAAATTTTTTTGTTTGCAGTTTGTAAACAGAATATCATTATTCCTTATATCCATATGCAGGAAAATATTAGACTTAACATAGGAATGATGGCTTACTTCCAGACGTTCCCAAATTTCAACCCTCTTGATCATTTCTATATTTGGAGTTAGCAATAAATCTAAACTTTCAATTTCTAGTAGGTTCCTTCACTAATTGGTAAAGAAAGCTGTCATAAACAGTTTCCATAGCTACAGGAAGAAATCACTGAATAAACCCAAACAGAGCCTTTTCTAATCGTGTCTACATGAATATTCTAGTGCATAGGCCTCAGCAGAATCTCAGATTAGCGTGGTTACGTGAAGAGAACCAAGCATAAGCTCGACTTGCTATGGTTACCAGAAGATAACATCGAAGGGCCCCATAAAGTATTATAGCGTTCGAGTGGTGCTTTGGCAAAAGTGTCAGTTTTTGGGAAGGATTTCGAAGGAAACAAGTATTGGAGTCATTAAAATATAAAGTGTCAGCTTTAGGTATATAAAAAGTTATATATATCGTAATTCAAGAGGTTAATAGTATATTTAGACTGCAAGAAGATAATGTTTGGTCTGTAAGTTGTTTTATATGTAAAACTGAAAACAAAATTCCTACAGAGGCTGCAAAATATAATGTTGTTAGAACAGAGAAAAGATTACTACTGAGACCGTATATAATATCAAATCTCTTTAGGGAATTTCCTTTATGCTTTGTTGATAGTTCTTTTAAGATGAGTCTTACATGCTTGGATATACGATATTTATTATTACACTGGGCTGTAGGTATACAATCGAATCATCATCACGTTTCTCAAATAAGAATATGTCCGCATAAAGGAGAAAACAAGAGTAATTAATGTGAAGAAATCGACAATTAAAATTTAAAGGTCATTATCCAGACCACCACGTCCTGGTGAAGAGAAACCTATGATTACACATATTACTTCTACTGATGAAAAAAATTTCCAACTTCTAATATTTACAATGAACATCAGGATTAATCTATTTTCTAGTCTTTCAGGTTTTCAGAAGAGCTATAAATTTGAACACATAATCTCATATTAAATTCTGTACAAAATATTGAAGTTTTGTGAATATGTGTTGTGGTAAGTGAAACAACAGTTCTGTTTAAAGTGTGATTTTCAATAAAGTACATTGTTGTTAGCACGTCTATATGAGGAACTGTATCAGCCAACATTATACATTAAGTTCAAAACCAACAAGAAATAAGCTCTATACAAAGTTTTGTAAGAACTTCAACAGAATGTTTAGGATATAATTTTCTACGCTGATAATGGGTAAATATAATTATTTACATAGATCTTTTAAAAGTAAAGTTTAGTGAAGCAAATCAACTGAAAAAAGGGAATGTGAATATTTTATTATTGTGTATTATTTAGGGAAATAGGTAAGCAAGGTTTCTGGTGTGAATATTTTATACAGTACATCAATTATAGAAAGAGTGTGTGTGTGTTTTATATAACAAATCCACATCAAACTATCTGCTGAGTTCACAGAGGGAAATCGAACTCCCGAGTGGAGCATTGCAAATCTGTAAACTTTTTACCGTACCAGTGGAGCACTCTAGTTTATGTCTCATTAAGTCTGTGAATTAACTAACATGTATTGTAAATAAGTGCTTAAAACAATATGTTTTATAAAAAGTGAAAGAATAATGTTTGAAAATGTAAAATATGTGATATACCTGAACTATTTGTTTATTATAATTAAAATTAAAATTTTCTAAAATCATTATATATTGCATTTTCGAACAGAGGAAACATAACATAAACATCATTGTTGGAATGAAATGTTACCAAAACGAACTGGCTTTACTAAATATTAAAAATTGTTAATCTGAGTGATTTTTCCCAATAATTATTTTATAAACACAACGAATTCATTCGATGAATTATCTTAATTTTCATTGGTTCATAAAGTTATTTACCAAGGTTTGACTTCACTTTTCTGTCCCTCTGTTGGTTGAGCTTGATTTAACAAAATGTATATATTTCAGTTAGCTATGAAAGGTGATGGCAGGGTGTACTATGGCGTAGGGTGGTGATACTTGCCCAGTCATTTTTGACACGATATACCCTGGTATAAGATATAATAACGAGACGAAAATAATAAAACTAACCCTACCTACTATTTCAGTTAAATAGATCAGTATTAGATGTCTATCACTTTACTTCTACAGTTTTAGTAATAATTATGAAGTGTTTTATTATTTCATTTATATATGTATTATTCTGTAATAATACAGAGTTGACCATGGTGAAAGTTTTTTCTAATAACACATTTTGGTTATTTTAGAATGTTTTTGTTATCGTGTGTTATGGTTAATCTGGAAGACTTTCTTTATCTATGTTATGATTAAAGTGTAAAATATTTAAGTTCTGGTTAACAATATAGTGTCATACGTTTCTTTTCAGACTCTGGCTTAACCTGATGTGGTTTACAAGTGTCTAAGACGTATATCTCTGGTTTTGAATATTCAAGAAATTAGTTTATATAATATTAAGCAGGTGTTTCAATACTACTGCTCAGCTATTTGATGTCTGTCAAACTTCACATCTTATGTGTATGAAGATGGTATTTGAGCACGTACTTATAAAATTTGCTATCCTCTTATTTTAAAGTTGTAAATTTTCGAACGTGGTTTTAAATTTACCTTAGTTTATAAAATTAGAATAACACAAATGCAGTAAGCGTAACTATGTAATTAGTTTACAAAAGAATACTGGAAATTACAGTAATACTTCGGTTACCATCCGTCATGCTCCCCACTAGTGCAGCGGTATGTCTCCGGATTAAAACGCTAAAATCAGGGTTCGATTCCCCTCGGTGGGCTGCGCACATAGCGCGATGTGTCTTTGCTATGAGAAAACACACACACCGTACGTCACGTATGTGTATAAATATACATATTACTAATTAATCATAAATTTTTAAATTTTAATTAGATTTCTTAAAACATAGAAAGTAAGTGAGATATGCATTGAAAAACATTTATTCTAGATACTGTGCTCGTGCATAGAACAACAGCACGTGCGTTTCTAATCTTGTTTAGCCTTGTGGATAGAGTGTGGAGATCATTTTTGTAGGCTTCAAACATTAACTTTTTAAAAATGAAAAATATATCAAATTACCAAATTAGTATCCTCAAAATCCTTGTAATTTAGTACGGTCTCTAAGTAAAGTATATATGGGTTGAAAAAATCCCATTCCTATTCAGAGCAACGACTTTTTCATTACACATCTACAGTTTCGGCAAAATTCTATCTTTCACTTTTGAGGCGGAAGGTTCTTATATTTAGCTTGTATATATCTCATAGTCGAGTTCTTAATCCTCCGATACTTGTAAATATTATATGGTGAGCGTAATAACTAGAAACTGAGCAGTAAGACAACTGGACGTGTTATGTGACACAATAACCGATACTATTTTCTATATATTTTCTTCTAAATTAAGATATTAAAACGTATATAATTTTAATATTCAAATTATAAACTACGTTTTGCTGCCAATCTCATTGACTTAAGTGGTAAACATGTTATTTAATAAAACTTTTGAAAATAACACTCCAAACGTCGTAACACGTGCACGTTAACCTACATTTAAAGTTTTTATCTTACAAACAATCAAATATTTTAAAGATATAAAATATATATAATCTATACTCTTGGATAAAAAGAAATTCATAAATGAACAGAGACAATGGATGGAACTTAAAAGTAAACTACCATTTAAGAAACAACATATTATACCAATAGGCCTGGAACTATTTAGCACTTCCATATTCTGGAGTATCACACAGTCTCACAATTTATTTTTAACACTGTCTTTTATTCTTTCCAATTATTATTGTTTCTTAACAACTTCTATTTTCATTCTATTTGTTTTTAAAGTTCATCATAAAATATACTGTAGTCCTCACTATTTTTGTATCTCATAAAATAGTTATATATGTAATATGTTAGTGTAGCTATATAGTTAGTGTTACAATTGTGCTTTAATGTTAGAACAACAACAAACCAAATATAATAATACGTATATTCATAGAGTTATAGACACAGAGAGAGAGCACTCTCACACATTGACAAATCACAGGCTGTGACGTAATAGAGGTTTCAAAACGGCCGCTAAAACAGGAACAATGTAAACAACACACTAGCACGCGTGAGTTTCGAAGGAGGTGAAAATTACCTGAGAAAACTATATAATTGTCTTAACATGTCTGCAATTACAGCAATTATGAAGCAAATTGCGTGCATGAAGTAAACTTGCGCAGTTAATAGCTAGTCTTATTGTCGAATAATACTCAGTGGTCATCATAACGTACCTGAATCCGTAGAAATTTAGTCTATATTTACGTATGAGCACGAGCCATAGTGTCTAAATTCGCCAATGAGTTTATATATATTTCAACAAATAAATTTCCCATACTTTTGTGACTGAAAAGCATTGTAGGCAGTCTGGAATACAAAAATGTTCAAATTCCACATTGAAATGTCCTGTCTACAGACTTTATAAATCCAGTAGCGAATTTAGGCCCTATGGCTCGTTAGCTTCAAAATGTGCGACTTGGTGCTATTTCCTTTCATTGCGTGCTAATTCCCATTCATCTTGTAGAAACTGATATTAAATGAACAAGAAGATAAAAATAAATTATAAAGATTATTATGCTGCCAGTGTTGATTCGGCCCTCGCTGTTATGACCCGGAAATCCTTTCTGGAAATCTTACCCAGACTGGAAACCTGTCATGTTTAGTATATCATAAAACGATGCAAGGGGTAATTCTGACTTGTGATCAGTCGGGATATTTAGTATATCATTGTTCTAGCTTTTAAAATCGTCAATCACTTTGTTGAGTTTTATATTCAATTCATTACATCGCATACATTTCGTGAGATAACAGTGAAGAATACATATTCAGACCAACATGCTACTGAAAAATAAGTGATAATATGTACTGTTATTTGGAAGGTATGCCAACTAGCATTAGTTACATTATATATATACAATGTCAAAAATGTATTAAATTTTACAATGTTAATTTCAGAATAGACATATAGGAGGAAAGAATTTACACAAATTACAGGTGAATCTATGGACCTTCAGAACAAAGAAACACCTGTGTAACAGCACAGTTAAATTATAAGATATATACACTATAATTATATGTATAATTATATATTATTGACAATTTTTTTGTTTATAAGGTAACAGCACAGCTAATTAAACATCTATTTTGTTTTAAATGATACTACTACATTGTACATCCTATATGTGTGAATGTTGTATATATTAAATATAAAATCATTTTTACAGTGTCACATTATTGTGCAGTATTATATATATATGTACATAACAACTTTAAAGAGACATACACGGTTTAACAATTTTTACATAAATTAATTGAATAAAATGTAAATGTATGATGAGCTCAGGGTCTCATACATAAAAGGAATACATTATGCATAACATTTTTAATAGTTTAACTGATCATAATACATGATACATAGAAATTATTTTGACATACACTCACAAAGTATTCATATTTGCTCATTTTGGAGTTCTTCGAATTATAACATTTTGCAATAATAGAAAAAGAATTATTGCAACATCCAGTTTTGATTTTAACATCTATATAACAAATGAACTACTGTAGAAAATTGTTAATCATTATTCTGTCTGATCTTCCACTGGGACAATTGAAAAGTATGAATGCTCGACACATGATGTCTTTTTCTTGGCAGGTACTGGATATGTTTGCTTGATTTCAGGAACTCGTTTTGTTGGAAGTTGTCTACTTTGTGATTGTACAACTTGCTTATATCAAGGATGACCTGGGATGATGGTTGGCAGTTCACACTTCAATATGTCATCTTCTTTTATGTCTTTTGGGTGCACTCCTGTAAATAGATGAAAATTATTTTTTAAGCTAAACAGGTTTTCACAAAAGGCCATTGGTTGTTTGTTGTTATCTTATTTTTAAACAGAGCGAAAATTAAATGTACGTGTCCTGTAAACAGTAACAAACATAGGCAGTCATTATTATACATTTTATATATGTTATAAAGTCATTGAGTTTATTTTTCAAAATTAAAAATATGAGTTTTCTTTTTAAAATATTAATAAGTATTGACAGTGTTGTCCAAGTAGTTTCATACCTCTCATTTTGCCAGAAAGTTTTTACTGCGCACCCTGTGATGCCTGAAATTCTTCACGACTTACATTCTTCAAACATTGTTGGCGAACTGCTTCATCAGAAGGGAACCTAAAATTAAAATTGTACTGTAACTGAGTTTAAGGATACACTTTCCGACATCTCTCTGCTACATCTATTTAAAATCTTCTTTTCAAATTTAAAATTGGACAAGAAAAATCAGCATTAGGACCAAAAACGTGCTTAGTCTGCACCTAATTTTCACAAGCGGTCATTGTCATTCATGATTTGGCTGCTTGATCGCTTATTCATACCTAAATATTGGTATATTTAATACCTCAGTATACATCAGTACCATATCAAATTCATTTCTGACGTTTAATACCTTAATTAGGCCTACGGTGTATAGCCTAGTAGATCTAGTGGAAATTGATACATTACAATACAGTTTGGCTCTTTGGGCCTTGACAGACGATAATTTGCAACTGCTCGAGCTTCAAAGCCTTCATTTTGAAAGAAAGGTTCATAAATATGAATACTTACTCATGGAAGGAGATTCCTGAGGCCTTTTTACACTGATTTGTGGAATTAAAACAATAACAGCTCTCGAGCATTGTTTGAGAAGTTGGCAATTGTCCGTCAGTGATGGCTCGGCATGGTCAAGTGGGTTAAAGTGTTCGACTCGTAATCTGTAAAGAAACATAAAAAATGAAAACGCGAACACTTATAGCTATCTTTTAAATAAACATTATGAAATATCTTTATTGTATTCACAGACTGACAGAGAGAACACTTCTAAAACAAAAGGTCCGACATAGTCGAGTTATTAGGGTGCTAGACTCGTAATCTGAAGGTCACAGGTTCGAATAATCGTCACACCAAACATGCCTCACATTTTCAATCGTGGGGGGTAATGATACGGTCAATCCCACTATACGTTGGTAAAAGAGTAACCCAAGAGTTGGCGGTGGGTGGTGATGACTAGCTGCTTTCCCTCTAGTCTTACACTGCTAAATTAGGGACGGCTAGCGCAGATAGCCCTTGAATAGCTTTGCGCAAAATTCAAAACAACCAAACAAACCGTCAGTAACATTCGGATGTATTTTCCCATTTTTGACAATGGCGGCGACTTCCCCATGTCGTCACACAGTCACGTGATCAGAGCTCGCTCTGTTTATAACTGTGCATATACTGTAGAACGCACGTTACGTCAAACTATTGATTAATAATAATAATACATATACAGTAGATCCTGGTTTGGACGACCCCCGCTGTCACCGACCACCCGGTGTTTCCGACCATATTTCTGCCAACAGACGGCTTTCAATGTTATTTTCCCCGTAGTGACCGACCACCCGCTAGACGCGACCAGAGACCGCCCGTGTGTGATCAAAAACCGGTCGTTTGGTCGCTTAAATGCTGGTCTTAACGGTCATTTCATAATACCTCACGTCTGATAATTGACAGTTTTGTCCAATATACTGATGTAAAATATTGCTAAACAAACAAAACCACACCACACGCCAGCTTTTCATTGATAATTGCTGAACAAACATGTCGCATCCAATTAGTAGATTAGTAGACCAAATCATACCAAAAATGATCAGTTCGGTTAAGGTATAAATAGGAGGCATATATTTATTAAAAATCAGTTTCAATTTGATTCTTTTGCTCTACACATATTCAAAACGTCTTTATCTTCATTCTGAAGTCATGGCTGATTGTCGAAAACGCAAAGTGCTTTCACTAGAAGATCGTGTGAAAGTTGTTTGAAGGCGGCAAAAGTTGCAGAAAAATTGCAGAATCCATGAACGTTGGAAAGACACAAATACAGAGCATAGTAAATGACAAAGAAAAAATAATGTCACTGTGGCAAAATGGTGCTAACACTGGCCCAAAATATCAGAAAGTACGGAAAACAGTCTACACAGAGCTGGACGAAAGAGTGTGGGACTGGTTTTGTGCCGCACGTGCCAAAAACCACCCTGTTACTGGCGTAGCCTTGAAGGAATATGCACAGATGAAAGCCACAGAAATGAATCTGGATCACTTCACTGCCTCCAATGGTAATTATTTAGGCCTATAAATTTCCAGCTTGATAACCCAAAATGTTTTAATATGTATTCACTTTTGTTTTATTTGACTTGAATAAGTTTAAGTTACTTTCGCAAATTTTAACGCGTGTTTTGTTTTCTATGTTACAGGCTGGCTAGAGGCTTTCCAAAAACTCAACAATCTGTCCATGAAAGTGTTGAATGGAGAAGCAGCAGACGTGAATCCTGCAGCAGTCGATGACTGGAACAAGCGCCTGGCAGCTATTACCGAGGGCTACGAGTTGAAGGATATCTTCAACGCAGATGAGACGGGGCTGTTCTATAGAGCCCTACCCACCCGTTCACTTGTCAAGAAGGGGGACACTTGCAGTGGGGCCAAAAATTCCAAGGAGCGGCTCACCATTTTACTCGCGTGCAGTGCCTCCGGCGAGAAGCTGACCCCATTAGTGATCGGGAAATCTGCCAAGCCCCGCTGTTTTGGCAGCCTGTCAACATCATCGCTTCCCGTAATATATAAACACAATAAGAAGGCGTGGATGACCAGCACTATCTTCAGGGATTGGCTCACAACTATCAACAATAAAATGAAGCTGCAGAAGAGGAAAATCCTTGTTTGTGGACAACTGCCCCGCTCACCCCGCCATCACCCTGTCAAATGTCAAGCTGCATTTCCTGCCTCCGAACACGACATCAAAGCTACAGCCATGCGACGCAGGAATCATCCGTGCTTTCAAAGCGCATTACAGGAAGCAGCTTGTGAGGCATGTGCTGTTCCAAATGAATGAAACAGACCTTGCAACAGACATCGCGCGATCTGTGAACATTCTGGACATGGTGTACTGGTGTAAACAAGCATGGGATTGTGTTACCGCTGAGACAGTGATCAACTGTTTTCGGAAGTGTGGTTTTGTAGCTTCTGCTCCAGCCACAGAGGACACACCACAACTGGAGCTACCCACAGCAGATCCAGACTTTGAGCGTGTCCTGGGTGGTACATCCTGGGAGGATTTCACCGACTGCGACAGTGACGTAGTCAGCACCGTCCAGTTTGGAGACAACTGGCAGAAGGAGCTCGATGAAGCAGCTGCTGGTGAGCACCAGGAGCCAGAGGAGGAGCAACAAGACCAGGAAACTGGAGACGACTTTGTTCCAGAGAACAAGGAGATGGCTAGATGCCTGGAATATCTTCGAAAGTGCGCAGTGGCCCAGAACAACGCAGAACTTTTGAATATTGTTCAGAGTGGACAGAAGTCAGTGACCGTGTTGGCTCAGCAGACCAGAAAAAAACAGTTGTGCATTCAGGACTTTTTCAAACTGTAAATAAAGTTAATAGAGTCTAGATGTATTGTAAAATTGTTTTTGTACATATTGCTGTTAGTTTGTTTTGGTTTTTTTTTTGCTAAGAAAAAATATATAAGAAGAAACAAATGAAAAGCCTTTCTTTGTTTTCTTTGTTAACTTCAAAATATGTACAAATAAAAAAAAATAACATGCAAAAAATGGGCTCCTGCAATAACAGACCACCTGCTGTTTAACACTCCTACGAAAAGACGTTTCTAGTCCTGATTTCTCCAAGCCCGTTCCCCTGGCTGTGGTTTCGCTAGATAGTAGATAGGGACAGTGGGAATCTCGTTAATCCATTCATTAATGGATTTAAATGGCAATTTCATTTAAATACAAAATTATTAGCCTAATATTAATAACCTTTCAAGTTGTTCTGGGGCCTATTAGGCCCCACTTTTCGTAGGAGTGTTAAGACCACTATTGCTCTGCAGAAAGGGTGGTCTTAAATACCAGGATCTACGGTATATCTGGAGTATAAAGGTAGATTTTGATTAAACTTTGCAGAATGGACGACAACTGCGTGTTGTGGAGACACAAGGACAAAGTGTGTAATGTAGTTTTTCTAAATTTTTATCAAAATTCCTACTGTATACAGTACAAGTTTTGAAATAAAACATTGAATTTGAATATATTAATAGTTTCATTTTACGTTCACTGACTGATAAAGTATATTTTAGTACAACTTTCGTAGTAATATTAATTGTTAGAACAGGGACGATGTTTCGATCACTGTTGCCATCATTATAAAGAAGACAAGTTTTTATAGTAAAGAACGTTTTAGTATTTAAATCAATACTGAAAATCTAACAACGTATTTAAATTATAGAAATGATTGTAGTTACTTATTCATGTAAATATTAATGTATCTCAGAACAGTTTTACAACAGTGTTAACACCTACATCAGCCGTCCTGAGATACATTTTTATTTTAAGTGAGTTTCTTGTCAAATAAATATTAATCCCCGTGAATTTTAAAATTATTTAGGTATAGTTAAACAAAAACAATTGAATGACGAATCAATATAAAATCTGTGTAATATTTTATGCAAAATACATAAACTAAGGAACATATGAGGAAGAACTATCAAAGATATAGAGAGACATGTTTGGGAGTTTTTTAACAATGAGACTGTTTGATTTTATAAATAAAGTTTCTCCGATTTTTCTTCTGTTAGTGTCAGGATCACGTTTTAGTCCTGTGATATTCTGTTAAAAAAACTGCTTATTTTAGTAATATTTTCATGGACTT